>NW_021835101.1:27500-35000 GCF_006345805.1 Octopus sinensis | reverse complement strand
CAATTCTTGACGTTTCTCTTGAATTGCTGCTTTTAACTCTTCCAGTTGTGTGCAGTATTTCTCAGAATCAATTGTCTGGTTACTTGGGAGAAGCTCATAGTACAGAATTCCTTTCCAATCCCACCAGATACAAAGCAAAATTTTTTAGGGAGAAGACCCGCTTTTGGGGTGGTTAAGGGTGGCTCATGTCGCTTACTCCAGGATCGCTTTCTCTGAACATTTCGGTAGACATTCCATTTCTCATCACCTGTCATAATTTTCTTTAAAAAAGGTGCGTTTTCATTCCGTTTATAAAGCGAATCACAGATGGAAATGCGATCCAAAAGGTTCTTCTCACTCAACTCATGTGGTACCCAAACATCGTAGCGAGTTGTGTACCCAAGCTTTACCAGGTGCTCATGAACGACGGATTTTGATAGGTTGAGGGTTTTCTGCCAATTCTCAGGTTGTGCAATGTAGTTGAACAATGACTTAGTGGATGGTCTGTCTGATCGCTCTTTATCAATAAGGCTACAATCTCCTGCTCGGAACCTTGCGAACCACTTCCGTACAGTTCTTTCGGATAAAGAAACATCACTGTAAACTGTGCATATTTCTTTGGTTGCTTGTGAGGCATTTTTCCCTTTACGGAAAAAGAAATTCCCCGTGCTACCGATATAGTCTTTCTGGCAGCCCGAGCATCTGATTACGTAGATCATCAGATCTTCGGATGAACAAGTGGAATTTGATTTAATTGTAAAGTGTTGCCTTTGTTTAAAATTGCTTTCTGACCTTGCAAATGGTTGGGGCATGTAACATTTTGGGGTGATTACATTTTGTTTTTGCTTTGGAACTTGTGGAGGGGAATAATTTTGCATTAGTTAGCAGTTTTTTTAATGACTCAGGTTGTTTGTCGCGTAAAATTATTTTTAGTTTTGGGTCCTTGTGTAGTATTGGCAGGTTTTGTATGATTGTTCTGAATGCTTCTTTGTTTCTGGGGTTGTCTGTGTTGTATATGTAGGGTAGTGTTTTAAGAAGAGTTTTGTTAATGTCTTTGGTTTTTCTTAATGTCTCCAGGTTGATAGATTTGGCACGTTTTATTCCTTCATTAATGAGTTGGATTGGGTAGCATCTATCCAGGAGGACGTTTTTCAGTTCTTGTAGTCTTAAATCTCTAGTTTTTTTTCTCTGATATTAACTTATTGATTCTTCTCTTCTTGCAAGTTTGAAGGGGATGTTTGTTTTTGTGTGTCTAGGATGGCAAGAGCTAAAGAAAAGGTATTGTTTTGCATCTGTTGTTTTATAAAATATGTCTATTTCGATTTTGTTGTTGTTTGTTTTTTTAATTAGATGCCTAGGAATAGAAGTGCCTGCTGGTTGTATTCCATTGTGGATTGAATGCTTGTGTGGATGCTGTTCAGAAGTGTTTTAAATTCTAGGAGTTTGTTTAAGTTGTTATTCCAGAGTATGAAACAGTCATCCAGGAATCTCTTCCGATTCACTTTATATATATACAATTCTCTTTATATACATATATATATATATATATATATATATATATATATATATATATATATATATATATATATATTATATATATATAATATATATATATACAGAAGGCCGGTTTCTTGGTTTCATGACGGTATATTCCCCACCTGAACGGGACGCCAATCCATCACTGGTCTTTTGCCAGCTGAGTGAATTCGAGCAACATGAAATGAAGTGTTTTGCTCAAGAACACCACGCGTCGCCGGTCCAGGAATCGAAACGGCAATCTTACGATCTTGAGTAATACAACTTAACCACTTAAGCCAAACACTCTCCCCCCCACACACACACACACACGCACACTGAAACACGGACTCACACAGAAACAGGCAGACACAGATAGAACGATAGACATTGATATAAATATATACTAGAGTGTTATCTGTCACGTGACGGGTATCTTTGGGACTATAATTTTGCTATCATGGGTAATATCATAAATTACAATTTAACATTTATCAAATTTCTTGGTGCTTATAAAAAAAAAAAATTGATGAAATGTATACTAATTTTCAAAAGTAAGATGGTTATTAACTTGAAATAAAATCAAACAAAACAAATTTTTCATTTGTATATTTGCAATAAATATATATTATTTTTCTAAATTTTATCAACATAATCGAAAACTTATCTCTGCAAAATTTAATAAATTAATGAATATTTCTCAGAAAGTTATAAGACGCTCGTTCTGTTTCTCTTCTGCTAATTCTTTTTCAATCTGTCTTTCGTTCTTTCTTTCCATTATTGAATACGATTTCAAGAGCGATGAGAGAAATCAACACAGCAACGTCTATATCTACTTTTATTAAATAGGAATATATATGCATGAATGCGCACATATATGAGTGTGTATATATATATGTGTGTGTATGTGTGTGTATGTGTACGTGTATGCATGTATGTATATGTGTATATATATATATAAGATATGTATATATATATATATATATATATGTACGTGTGTTGGTTGTATGTATATATATATATATATATATATATATATATATACTATATATATAATATATATATGTTTGTATATATAGATAGATAGATAGATAGATAGATAGATAGATAAAATAGATAGATAGAAAGATAGATGATAGATAGATAGATGATAGATAGATAGATAGATAGATAGATAGATAGATAGATAGATAGATAGATAGATAGACAGACAGACAGAAACAAACAAACAAACAAACAAAGATTGGTTGATCGGTTGATTGATTGATTGAATGCTTGATTGATTGATGAACAGACAAACTGCTAGAAACAGCCAAATCTACATCAACTTGCTCCCTATGAAGGTATCAACAAAAAAGAAAGATAGATTAGAGTGTTTTTGGCCCAGAAATTTAGAAAAATGGGATGCTCAAGGCCAGAACCACCTCTACTCATAAATCTACTCGCTTGCGGCTGACCTTGGGTTAAACAATAACAACAAAGATACACCAACATCAGTCTCTGACCTTGTATCATGTCAAAAAGTAACTGTTTGATATTTCGTTATAACTAATGAGATCGCGTGAAACTGTTGCAGGCGGCGGGGAATATAGGATGACGTAGTCCTCATCAACATATACAAGTATGTGTATATATATCTGTGTGTGTGTGTGTGTGTGTTTGTGTGTGTGTGTTTGTGTGTGTGTGTGGGTGCTTGTTATGCCTGTGTATGTATGGTGAGTGTAGTAACACGCACATTAATATATATACATTCAGATTTGTCAATGTCTATATGTACGTATATAAACATGTGTGTGTGTGTACATGTATGTTTGTATATATATATATATATATATATATAGAGAGAGAGAGAGAGGGAGAGAGACAGACAGACAGACAGACAGACAGACAGGCAGACAGGCAGACAGACAGGAAACAGATAGATAAATGGATATAGAGAGAGAGGCATACAATTGCATATATATACACCACAACATATATATATAATATATATATATATATATATCTATATATATTATATATATAATTATATATATATATATATATATATATGTATGGGAACATAATTTTCTGCACCATCATCATCATCATCATGTATTTCCCTGCGCTACAGTTTCCCTCTGATCTCATTAGTTATAATGAAGTAACAAATATAGTTTTTTTCATTCGAAATAAGGTCAAGCTAGATTTGACACTGTGTCGTTGTTGTCATTATTGTTGCTATTTATGCCCACGTAAACATTAATCAAGTAAACTTACTATCAAAGGTGATTCCAGCTGTGACCATCCCGCGTTTTTATGCATACTTACATACAGCCATGCACGTTTCTCTCGCTTTCACTCACGCTGTCTGTCTAGCTGTCTGCGTGTATCTCACTCTCTCCCTCTATCTATCTATCTATTTTATCTCTCTCTTTCTCTCTCTCTCTCTCTCTAAAATATATATATATAAGAAGAGAGAGAGAGAGAAAGAAAGAGAGAGAGAGGGAGAGAGATAGGAAGGGAGAGAGGGAGGAGGGGAGAGAGATGCATACATAATTAGATGTATGTGTATACACACTCACACAGACACACACTCATATATATATATTACTCAAAGAAATTACAACTTTGATTTTCACGTATTATTTACAATCTTACAATAACAAATAAAAGATAATATAATGAAATGACAGAATATTAAATGTCCATTCTGATTGAACTAGTACTTTCATGCATTAAACAATGCAATCTTCAGGTTCATGTAGTAGTGCTGACAGTTATGTCTTACGATTTACAACTGTAGCATGGTGGCTAAACTGTGTGCCTAAAATACATTTGTATAGGCTCCAGAACGTATTCTGACCAGTCAGTGCGTGATTTTACTAAATTACTTAAGTTGATTGGTGTTTCGTTTAGGCATCATGGTTTGTTGAACATGTAACAATGTCAAGGTAAAATACATATACATATATACATATATATATATATATATATATATATATATATATATATATATATATATATTATATATATATATATATATATATATATATATATATATATATATGAACAACTTACTTAGAAATGGATGCGTGCGTTCCGTCATATAATAAATTAATAAATAAAACATATGCATATATACATTATGTACGTACCTACCTCTACATGTATATATACTAAACGCATATATGGGTACAGGACACAAAAAAACGTCGAACACAATAAGAAACGAAAACATAAACACAAAACCAAGGAACTGGACATTTTTTCCTAAACAACGAAACAATAGAGTACAGGATAAATAACACAGGAAAATTCCCCTTCTTCATGGTTTCATCTACTCTGCGTTTCGAAGGTGAAGGCGATACGCATCTCGAGAAAACTTTCTTCTGGCGAAAGCAAATTAATAAAATTGAGATCTTTTTGCGGAGGGATAAAAATGGTAACAAAAACAGGACAGTAACGTCGTATATGTTTTATTTATTATTATTATTATATATATATATATATATATATATATATATAATATATATATATATACATGTATTACATATGTATATATGTTTATGTGTTTTACCTTTGACATTGTTTCCGTGGTTAGATTGTAGTCATGCTGGGACACCACCCTGAAGAATTTTAGTCGAATGAATCGACTCAGTACTTTTTTTTAAGTCTGCTACTTATTTTATCGATCACATTTGTCGAACTGCTAAGTTACAGGAACGTAAAAACAACCACAGGTTTTTAAGCGATGTTGTGGGGGACAAACACAGCCACACAAACATATATATATATATATGTATGTGTATATATATATATATATATATATATATATATATGTCATAATTTAGGCTAGTCACATATTTCAACTGCTAAAGGCAAATACACTGCAGTTACCGTGCAGAAAAATCTTTCTTATGGTAAAAAGGTGTGAAAACACCCAGTTCGTTCAGTGTCGCCATCTCTCGGGAATCTCAGACAACGATGTTTCGGGATTATTGACTCTTGTCGATGAGATATACCAAAGAGAGACAACTCTGAACGAACTAAATAAAACTTGTAGCTTTATATATAATTCAGTCAACATGTTGCCTGATCTGCCCTAATAGATCGCCCGATTGAAATGAATAACAAAGTAAAGGTGCAGTTGGTTCAGACAAATATATTTCAACTAACCTAAATTCCGAATATACGTAAACACTGCTTTGCGCCATTACTTCGTTATTTATTTCGATCGGGCAATCTACTAGAGCAAATCAACATGTTGACTGAATTATATATAAAGCTACATGCTTTATTTAGTTCGTTCAGAGTTGTCTCTCTTAGTTACAGCTCATTGACAAAAGTCAATAAACTCGAAACATCGATGTTTAAGATTCTCGAGAGATGACAACACTGAACGAATTGGGTGTTTTCATACTTTTTTAACATAAGAGAGATTTTTCTCCACAGTAACTGCAGTATACTTGCCTTTAGCAGTTGAAATATGTGATAAACATATTTCAAAAAACCTAAATTGGTGCTATACGTAGACAATGCTTTGTACCATTACTTCGTTATATATATATATTTTTCAACTTACCTAATTCTGCGAAGTATATATATATGTATATGTTATATATATATAATATATATATATATATATAAAATATATATATTATATATATATATATAGATAGTATATACTATATATATATATATATATATATATATATATATATATATATATATATATATATATATATATATATATATACAATGATATATCATACGTACATACTCCAAATGTGAATATGTCTGTGTTAACTACAGTGACGCTCTTGTAATCCATTGGTCTAACAGCATGTGTACTCTCTGTCATGTTTCTCTGGAAGACATCACGCATATGATTAACAAGTGTTCTAAAATGTCGTCACGGTACTACCTCCCTATGTGGCACGATGTTGTTGCTAAAGTACAATGCCATCTGCAAAAAAGACTGTCCTCAAATAATCTTAGAATATCCATCCCTGTAATGGAATACATTCATAAACACCAACTCAAGGAAACTGGTGGAATATTCCCATCAAAACTTCTGTCAAATGTAAACATAACAGGCCAGATATTGTTGTTTGGAACAGAGGGGCAAAAGTATATGCCGTCATAGAGGTCAGCTGCCATGCAGTTATAAATATCTCTTTTAAAATCCAAGGAAAAGAGGATATCTATGGACAACTGCTTCGAAACTGCCAGCTTCTATATTGAGACCATAAATTCATATTCATACCAATAACAATTGGAGCGCTAAATTTTGTTAGTAAATGCTTAAAGGAAAATCTGGATCACCTGGGATTTTCAGAAAAAGAAATTGACCGGCTGATTCATACATTAAAAGTGCAATCTGTGAGCGGAACAGTAAAAATATTCAAGATTTTTCCAAATGTGAATTTGTGTGTGTTAACTACATCCCAAAGATAGAGCTTTGTATCTTTGTTGGAAACCAGCTCCCTCCTCAGTGGAAGATTTGTAATAATTAAAAAATAGAAAAGACATACATACATATTTGCATGTATGTATACATATAATTATATTCATGTGTGTGTATGTGTGCGTATGTGTTGCACAATATTGCTGTTCGTTTTGCAAACAATGGGGAGTAACTTAAATGGGAACCACCTGTTATTTCTAGCAGCTACAGCAACCCTGTAGAGTCTGTGCCCTTGCCTCTACTACAGTGAACCGGCAGAGAACCAGCATGTTCCGATTTCGAATCCCACGAGGTCGCCTCTACCCCTTTATGTCTTTTTCGAATGTAGGATCTACAAACATAGATACGTTGAGTGGACAATGAAGTGAAGATAGAAGAAAATGAAACTACAGTACTGCCCTAGTGTACTACAGACCGTATGTCAGAATATGCAGTAGAGGGCTCAACTGACATACAGAAATGTAGTGGACCCGTGGGCTGTAGAGAGGGAGTATAACATGCTCAAGGAATCACAAATCGCTTCCCTTGTTTCCATGGTGACAACATACCCCTCGAAC
>NW_021835101.1:17500-22500 GCF_006345805.1 Octopus sinensis | reverse complement strand
AAGGCGAAAAGGAGGAATCCACCAAGATACCCAGGTCCTTTACCTGATTGGTCCTCTCCAGCAGCAGACGACCCGGCTCGAAATCAAGTTGAGTTGCAGGAGTAGAGCCGACAGGCAGATGACAGCACTTTGACACGTTCAGACACAGGTCCCAATCGTTAGACCACTTCCAAATTTGGTGGAGGCATCGACGAAGATCCTCTATATTACCGCGAGGAGCGACCAGTTTGATATCGTCGGCAAATAGAAGGGTGTGTTGCGTGAGGTCGTCGGGCAAGTCATTTATGAAGACTAAGAACAACAAGGGCCCAAGCACTGAACCTTGAGGCACGCCACTGCTCGCACTGGAGACGTCGGACCGCGAACCATTAACTTGGACTTGGAAGGAGCGATCTGAGAGGAAGGCACCAACCCATCGTATAATATCCGGATGGAAACTATATGCTTGAAGCTTGGCAAGTAATAGGCGGTGGTTTACCAAGTCAAAAGCTTTGGCAAAGTCCAATAAAACGATGTCAACAGCATCACTATCATCGAGGATGCGCGTCACCAATTCTTCCATTACTAGTAAGTTGGTCAAGCATGATCTCTTCGGCACAAAGCCGTGTTGGGAATCAGAGATAGAGGCTGTGTTTAGGAGGTGGAGCATCATATTTTTCTTAAGGATGGTTTCGAACATCTTGCTGATTATTGATGTAAGGGAAACCGGTCGGTAGTTAAGCTGGTCTTCGCGGCTCCCTTTCTTGAAAATTGGGCAGATTATCGCTGTTCTCCAGTCTGCAGGTATAACACCCGTCGCCAATGACATATTGAATAGTCGTGTTAAGGGCTCGCAGATGACCGGAGCCAACGCTTTGATAACCCGTGGGTGTATGCCGTCAGGGCCGTGACCCTTGTTGACATCGAGGCCTTGAATAACACGTTTGACTTCGTCCCGCGTGATGACCTATCGAAGCATTGGAGGTACCGATCTATCAAATGGAATTGTGTCATGATGGTGTTTTTCTCACAGGCGGTGCCCAACTGACCCTACTATACTGTGTAGTCAACAAAATGAAAAACAAGCAATGCGCAAGCGCGAAATTAAAAATGCACAATCGCAACAACTTACCCATCGCACCCTGTGTGTGTGTTTTTATACACACACACACACATATATATATATATATATATATATATATATATATATATATATGTTCTTATATTCTTTTATTTATTTCAGTTAAGGGACAGCGGCCATCATGGAGCACCGCCCTGAAGAATTTTGGTCGAATGAATGACCTCAGTACTTTTTATTTCAATCTGGTACTCATTCTACCAACCTCTTTAGCCGAACCGCTAAGTTACGGTTATCAAGTGGTGGTGGGCAACAAACACCGACACAAAGACACACACATAGATATACACATATACATATATATATATATAATATATATATATATATATTATATATATATATATATATATATATATATTATATATATATATATATATATATATATATAATATATATATATATATATACTTTATTTAAAGCAGCAGAAAATTCAACAAAATCTGTTACTCTGAGTTCTCGTTGCCGTTCATCAGACAGTTTTTGCTAGAATGGAACCGATATATCAATTCAATCTAGACTCTTACAAACGCTACACCTTTAAAAAGAAATGGACTTGTTTGATTGGCCCTTTAGAAAAAACGGTCAATCTTCGAGCGATAAACAAAAAGGTCAAAAATATATGTATATATATATAAAAACTTATAAAAATTATAAAATTCGAGGAAAAACCTTACATTGAATAAAATACATAATGACATTAATGAAGAAAGTATAATTAAAGCTTAGAAATTAAACCTATTATAAATATTACACTGCAATACATATTTAAGTTAAAGCGTACATATATATATCAACATACACAGAAGGATGCGTGCAAAACGCCATACATATACAGACGTATAAATATAAATCTGAAATATACACATAAATGCATGCGTACATATATGTACACAATCCATCTCGCACGCAATTTAAAATCATCTTTGTAGCGATTCTCATATACTGAGTAAGGGGGGGGCGAAAGAAAGGAAGAGAGAGAAAAAGGAACGAAGAAAGGGGAAGGAAAAAAGAAAAGGAGGGGTGGGGAAAAAACGAAATAAGAAAAAATTATGTATAAAAGCTATGTAACGGCATTATTGACATGTATGGAGACATGTATACAAATACACAAGCTCGAATGGATACATACACATACAGTCGTGTATATGTGTGCTTAAGCACAAACATACGTCCACTTACACATACACAGATACGCATGCTTACAAATACATATCCATGGCTATACACATACTTATATAAAAATTCTAATTTTTGACATTGCTTTTTTTAAAGAAATGGGTGCAATAATAAAAAATATATACGAAAGACATATAAAATAAAATATAACACCCTATTTTGGATCATCTATAAAAAATCAAGGTAATCCTATACAATACAATAACTTGAAATAAAAAGTCGGAGGTTTTTCCTAATGTATATGTCGAAACATAAGACTTTGCTATACGGATTAAAATCTGTATAACGCGGAACAAAATCCATTGTAGCGCTCACAGCTCAAGAGTCAAAATCAAAATTTCAAAAATCAAAAATACAAAATATATACTCTATCCATATGGTATATTTATATTCGACATTTTAAATTTAGCCGCGTGCCTACATAAGTTCATTAGCTCACTTCTTTGATTCAAAGAATTATTGTCTTTGAATAAGATGTACATTTTTTCTAATAGACAAAGTTTGCACTTGAAATTATTTTTGTATGCTCCATGCCTGTATGGTGCCGCCCTGTCCAGAATGCTCCATGTCACGTTGAAAGGTGGGGTTTCCTTTTCTTTTAGTTCCCAGACATATTTTGCTAGGCTGGTCCTCTTCCTATTCTCTGGGTATTTAAATGAATTTTTATGAGAATAAAATCTTGTTTTAAATGAATTCTCTGAAGCCCCTGTGTATGTCTTGTATTACGATGAGCCTTCTACTTGCACCTTGGCTCTATAAACTACTCCTTTCACTAGACATTTCCCTTCTAACGGACAGGAGCTTTCGTTTTTGAAATTGCATTTCTTAATGGGCTCGGCACCATGTCTAATCTCAATTAGCTTTCTATTATGCTGGCTAATGTAAGAGGCGAAATTTCTGCAACAAGAATAGCTAACCTTCAGGGTTCTTCTATTAAATATCCTATAGAATTTATGACCCTGCTTAAAATGCTTAGAGACTAATCTCAAAAATTCCTTACCTATATTAGTCTTTACGGCCAAATTGAAAGCCGGGTTGAACCACAAAACTTTCCTGGTCCTAGTTCTTCATATATATATGTGCATGTAATATGTACACATATATATACACATATATACATGCACTAGCACTATGACCCGGCAACAACGGGTCTTTAATGCTTATTCCTTGTGTGTGTGTGTGTGTGTGTGTGTGTGTGTGTGTGTGTGTGTGTGTGTTGTGTGTGTGTGTGTGCGTGTGAGTGTGAGTGTGTGTGTGTGTGTGCGTGTGTAGGGTTATTCGAAACGTAAAAATTATTTTTACATAGGGTCAACGGAAAATTTTATTAAAAAACGAGATGTAAACCATGAGTACACCTTTAGGAATAGTGATAGGTTTAACAGTACTAGTATGAGTAAACTAATTTGGAAATTGAAGGATAGTAAGAAATTATATGACATAAATTGGAAAATACTTAGCCATGCTTGATCGTACATAATTAATGATGCTAGATGCAACCGATGTGCAGATGAATTATGTCAGATATCAACATGTAGGAAGAAATTGCTTAATGAAACATCTAAAAGTGTTCTGTCTTGCACACACTATTCTAAATATGTGTTTAGAAAATCTTATTAATTGTTTATGTGTTTGTACATATTTACATGTATGTGTATATAAGTTATCGTAAATTCGAGTATGTATATGTATGTAATTATGTATGTTTATGTATGTTTATGTGGATGTATATGTATGCATCTATGTGCATTACTATGCATACATATGTACTCATATGTTTATGTATGTGTGTAAATGTCTACATATGTGTATATATGTATGTATATATATATATATATATATATAGGTATATACGTATATGTTTGTATGTAGGTTTGTATATCTTCGTGTATATTTTGGTAGAATACTTCTATTTAATTTTTCTTGTATATATATATATATATATATATATATATCTGTGTATATGTATATAGATGTAGAAATATGTGTATAAGTATATGTATTTGAATATGTGAATATATATATATGTACATCTTTAAATTTTGTCATCTTAATCTATATAATAATGCTGAATTTGGAAAAATAATTTTTTAGTGGATAAATTCAGAATTTTGAGTCCTTTTAGTGCAAATTGTTGTAATTACTGTAAAATATATCATTATATTAGTAATTTAATATTAATTACATATTACAAATAAGAAGTCTTCATTGTACTAAATAATTATATGTATAATACATTCATTTTATTTATCAATTAATTGATAATAATAATTTTATTATTATTATTATTATTATTATTATCTAAATTATTATTATTGCATTGTTTTATTTGATTTACTAACTAAATTTATTAACCACAATAATAATTATTATAGTATTGTGTAGTTTATAACTTGTATTCTTATTACAGCAATATTGTTTTGTTACTTCTGAAAGAATTAATAAAATTTGCATATATACTATTTATAGCCCTTTATATAAAGGAATAATAATATTAATTATATTCATCCAGGATCGGTACTCAATCCTTGTTTTTGCTCATATTACTTAATTTATATTTATTGAGTTCTCCCTTCCATAATATACGAATAATAATCCTTATTTAAGTAACTTCAAACCTGGTTACTTCTGAAAAACTAGTGATATTTTGACATCAATTATTATAGCCTAACTCTATATCTGTGGGATAATATAAGTTGGAGTTATTGTC
>NW_021835101.1:0-7500 GCF_006345805.1 Octopus sinensis | reverse complement strand
ATATATATATATATACATATATATATATACATATATAAATGCATGTATGTGTGTATGCATGTGTATGTGCGTACGTATAAGTCTATTCGCGTTATTTTTTTCTTTTTCATCATTACATACAATTTCAAACAAAAAGAATAATTTATGTTGTGTTTTCCAATTAAATGACTCCGATTAAATGATTGAGTTTGGTTGTTGTTGTTGTTGTTGTTGATGAGGATAATGATGATGAGGAAGATGAGGAGACGGATGAAGAGGATGCTAATTTTTTTTTGCTCTTGTTGATCTTTATGTTGTTGTTTTTGCTGTTGTTATTGTTGCTGAAGGCGGTGGATAGATTGGCACGAATCAGAGAACCTCGGACAAAACATCTTGCGATATCATTTAGTTACGTTACTTTGTGGTTTTCAGTTCGAATCTTAAGAAACTGTTTTACAGCATTTCTTTGATACTATTATACATGGAGTGGAGGCACATGGCCTAGTGGTTAGAGCAGCGGACTCGCGGTCGAGGGATCACGGGTTCGAATCTCAGACCAGGCGATGTGTGTGTTTATGAGCGAAACACCTAAGCTCCACGCGGCTCCGGCAGAAAGTAATGGCGAACTTCTGCTGACTTTTTCGCTACAACTTTCTCTCATTCTTTCCTCCTGCATCATGCAGCTCACCTGCGACGGACCGGCGTCCCGTCCAGGTGGGGAACCTATACGCCAAAGAAACCGGGAAACCGGCCCTGGTGAGCCAGGCATGGCTCGAGAAGGAACAAACAATTATACATGAAGTTTTGAACGTTCAATGTGATACAGCGTTCTATAACACTGGGAGTACGAAGTCCCGAGTCGTGACGACATGTACAGGCAGCAGCCTGCTATGGCTTTTAACTGACTGTTGTGGTGGACACCCGCAAGTGAGAAGTGGGCTGTTCCACTGCTGATAAATAATGGACAGGCACAGCAAGCAGTCATTCATCGAGCTGCGCGCAGGAATGGTCAATTGCAGGGAGGAAGAGGAAAAAAAGTTCTCGTTCTCTTCCTTCAACAAATACAAAAAGCTTAAAAACGAATGCACAAGAACAGATAAGAACGGAGACAAACGACATTACAAACGCAGACAGCAAAACGGAAAAAGATAACCCAAAAAGGAACACTGAATATACAGCACAAGCTACACACAGCAAGGACAAAGGGACAAAAATGAAATAACTGTTTAAAAACTCTTTCTAAAAATGTTCAATGACATTATCCGGAGTATGGGGTTCGAGTTGACGTCGTTCCACCTTTTCATTTATAATTACCATTCTCTTTCATTCGATTTTATTTTCCCCCACTTTTGTGTTTTGTCTGTCCCTTGTGAGGCCAAATAAAGAAATACAGTCAGCGGGCCAGTCACGCAGACGATGAAGTTACGTCGTAATAATACGGGACATATCACGGACATAAAACAAAAAAATGGATGACTGTTGTTCAAAAGTACAAGCGGAATTTTTTCAGTAGCGGCACTTTGCTGGATCATTTGGCACTGGAGATAGATTGGTAACAGTGGATTTCATAGTTTACCTGGACACTTATGAGAAGAAAGCCTAATCTGAGTCTGTTTGGTCCACACAATACAGATGAACACTGTCAGGGAAACAGGGATGTTAGTTATTAGTATGGAGGTAGCTTATTACATCTTGGTTTAGAAAAGAGATAGAAGGTGATTACTGTATTCAGCGGCAGAGGAAATTTGTCGACAAACTCAAAGTTGCAACTCAGTAGTTGAGTTTAGCTAAAAGAATGATAGACTTGGCAAAGTTTATTCTTTTTTTGGTATTGCTGTGTATGAATCAGTCTTTTCTGATTAAATCTGGCTAGAATATATGTTTTGGTCGTCAATAACGAACTATGTTTAGAAGGTGTAATAGTGGTTTTTCTACTTGGCTAGGAAATGTTTACGTATGTTGACAGTATCCTATTTTGAACTAGTTAGCAAGTCACCCTGTATATAACAATCCTTTGATTTGTGGTACGTATAGTCACTATTGCCTATAAATTGCATTTGGCACGTTTGAGCGAATGGATTGTTTTTCATATTCAGATAATTTTTAGCGGTAAGCTACAATATTTTCAAAGTTAATAATTGTAGAATATGCTATTTTCACGTTATATTCGCTATCAGTTTGTGATACCAGTGAAAGTGTCTTTCAAGGATCTTGTATGTGTACATATACCTATACATATATGTGTATATGTAAGTGTATGTATATATATATATATATATATATATATATATGTGTGTGTGTGTGTGTGTGTGTGTGTGTGTGTGTGTGTGTGTGTGAATATATATATATATATCATTAAATAAAATGTGTATTATTGTAAATCATAGATCATATGCCATGCATTAACGATAGTCATTAAAACACTGACATATATAGATACCTGAATGTAGGTTTGTACAGTTCTGTGTATGTATTGATCTATGCATGTTTGTAGCTATATTTTTATAGTCTCAGATCTATGTTAATATGTGAAACGACTGAGTCTATGTGCTTTTTGTACAAGTGCACATTCGCACACACATACAATGGTGTACACTCGAGTATGTATATATATCTGCATGTGTAAATGCATATATGTGTGTGTATTTTAGAAACTTTATTCCTACAGGTGAGGATTGTATGTGGATGACGTCATCAGAATGAATAAGCTTTCTATCCGGGTATAAAATTCATTGATTCTGCAGTAATGCTTTAAAATACCGTAGTTACAGAATACATCTAAAGACGCCGCAGATTATAAGATGCCGTAGCTTATGAGACACCCTTCAGTGGTCATTGATGAACGCTATCGAATGTCATTTTGAAGTTGGCAAAATGAATTCAGAATGTTAAACAATTTGAGGAAGATCTTAGTCGACTAAGTACTTGATTTGTACGTTCTGTTATGGGCCCGAATAGTAATCTAATGAAACTAAATGCTGTTCAGTATTCAACAAGCTCTGCCGACAGATAGATACATGTGTGTGTGTGCACGCGCACGTGTGTGTGTATATATTATGTATGCATGCACGTATGTATGTATATGCATGTATATTTAAATGAATGTGTGTGTTTACATATATATATATGCATATATAGATATATGTATATATTTATATATATATATACATAAATAATATGCATATATGCAATATATCTATATACATGAATTGCATATATATATATATATATATATATATATATATTAATATTATACAGATATATGCATATATATATATTATATATATATATTAACATTTAGATATATTCACACATTGCGTGCGTATAAACATGCATACAAGCACACACTGATCAACGTATGATAGATATATATATGTTTCAAAACAAGAAAGAAAGAAAGAAAGAAAGAAAGAAAGAAAGAAGGAAGGAAAGAAAGGAAGAAAGAAAGAAAGAACAAAAAATGTGTTTGAGAGAACGAAAAATGATTATAGGAGCAGAAAGAAGAAAGAAAAATCAAAAGCAGTTACAAAAAAACTAAAGAGCGTAAAAGACAGGGGAGATAAATTGTAAATGCCCTTAAGTTGTCATTTGCATAATTCGATCTCATTCTATGATGTAATGAAGCGTTTCTCAATTAAACCTTGTAATCTTTGTTGAACCATTCTGAGACATTTCTCTGTATATTAACATTCATTTTATTCTTCAATATGTTTTTCTTTTATATTTTGTTGCTGTAACAATTGTTTAAGTGAGAAAGACTCTTCGTAGTCTGTCGACCTATTAAAAATGGCAGCTAATTCTCCTTCAGATTACATCCTACCGTTTTTGTGAAATGTCTAGATTGTTGGATAATATAATCCTAGAGAAATCTCTATCGGGAAAAGAAAGATGAGATGATCGCATCTGGAATAAAATGTGATGTCATCATGTCAGTTATTTCGAAACTACTAGTCTCACCTTTAAATTAAGTGAATTTGGCAAAAGGAAACTGAAAGAATCCTGTCTTATACCTTTTATCTGCTACTTGCTTCAGTCATTAGACAGCGGCCATGCTGGGGCACATCCTTATAGAATTATTAGTTGAATGAATCGACGTATATTTTTTTAACCTTGGTACTTATTCTATCGCTTACTTGTGCCGAACTGCTAAATTACCGAGATGGAAACACACCAGCACCGGTTGTCAAGCGGTGGTGAGTGACAAACACAAACACAAAGATACACACATACACGCACACAGACACACACACACACACACACATATATATATGTGTGCGTGTGTGTGTGTGTATGTGTGTGTATATACAAATATATACATATATATATATATATAATATATATATACACTATATATATGTGTATATGTATATATACACACATACACACACATACATATATATATATATATACACATTATATATATATAAACACATCATACATACATACATACTTATATTTTCATATGTGTGCCTATAATTTTGTTAGTAGGGTGTACATATAAATATGTAGATGAATGTGTATGTGTATGTTCTGAAATGTGTATGTATGTATGTTTGCGATGTGTGTGCAGAAGTCATAATGTATATGAGTATATATGCCTGTATTGCGTACGAGCTTTGGCCATTTCCCTGTCCAGTGTATAGAAGTGCAACTGCCGCGGAACACCGACACTACCTCTAACAACAACTACAACAACGTTAACAAAATTCATTGCTAGAGTACCATAGCAACAGACATAATATCAACAATGACAACCATAGTTACCAACCTACCGTAACGACCATGACCACTCCTAAAACAGCCATAAATTACAACCTCAACAACAGCAGAAACTACAACAAACATTAAAAAGAACAAAACATCACCAACACCGTCACCACTGCCCCCACCACCATCACCACCACTACCATCTCCACCACCGGTGCCTCCACAACTACAATTACCACTACCAACACCGTTATCAACCCCACCAGCACCAACACCACTACTACTGCTGCTGCTACTGTTACTGCTGCTGCTGTTGCGGCTATCACACACCAGCGGAACACATTGAACCAGTTTTCAGAGACTTTAAAAAAAATGAAACAGAACCAAATCAATAGAATTGTGGATCGATCCTGGTCGATGATCAAAGACCTCGATAACGAGTTAGGAAAAAAAAATATTAACTATAATAAATAGGGAAAAACATAATAATAACATTAATAAAAATAATAAATATCAATATAAAAAACATTGGGTGGGTGGCAATAAAATCATGGGTGGGGATTGCTCAGACAATTGATACCAAGTGATAAGAATAGTAATTTCTTATTACTAATGTCTGATGTCCTGCGAGTGGTGGGCTCGGATAGACTGGACAGTTGGTGGGGTGATATTTGGCCATTGGTCTGACATTTGAGCTCGTACAATATTTATTATTTTCGTGTTTTGTTTTTTTTGTTTTTGTTGGTCTTTATATTCTGTATTTTTGCATTTTGGTGTCCTGTTATTTTGTTTTTGATTTTCGATTATTTTTATCTTATTTTTTGGTGGGGGTTTATTCATATTGTGTATGGTTGATGTATGACGTTGAGATACGGGAGTGATGGGAGCGATGTAATAAATCACGGTACGAAAATACATATATGTACGTGTGTGTATGTATATGTATTTATGTATGTATGCAAATATACGTAAAGAAGTGCATATATTTATATAAATATGCGTTTGTGTGTGTTTGTGTGTATATATATTTATATTTATATTTATATATACTTATATAAGTAAGTATGTATGCGTTAGCATGCCTGTGTGTGAATAGTGTTTCTATTAGTGTGTTTTCTTAAAGTGCACACGACTTCCAAAGTCCCTTTTCACACATTTCTACCAATTCGTCTGTTGGCGTTGAGAATGATCCGCTGAATCACATGAACACTCGTGTACAAACACACAAACACACACTCTCAGAAACACACAAACAGGTATATGCATGCATGCATATATATATATATGTATGTATGTATGCATGTATATATATATATATATTATATTATATATATAATATATATATATATATAATATATATATATATATATATATATATATATAGATAATATATATATATCATATATATATATATACATATACATATATCGGAGTAAGCACATAAACGCGAAAACAAGGTGGAAAAAATGTAACCGAATACCAGAGGAAGAGTAATGTGCTTTATTAAAAAGCAGCAGAAATATCACAAACATGTCCGACGAACGGGAACGTGCAACTCCGAGTAACAATCTTTGTGATATTTCTGCAGCTTTTTAATAATAGGGCAGCGGACTCACAGTCGTGGGATAGCGGTTTCGATTCCCAAGTCAGGCGTTGTGGGTGTTTATTGAGCGAAAACACCTAAAGCTCAACGCGGCCTGCTGTATTCTTTCACCATGACTTTCTCTCACTTTTTTTTCCTGTTTCTGTTTCTATATATCAAAGGGCCAGCCTTGTCACACTCTGTGCCATGCTGAATGTCCCTGAGATTCTTACACGTTAATTTCACGAGCAAGCTGTTCCGTTGATCGGATCAACTGGAACCCCTCGTATTCGTAACCGATGAAGGGCCACGACGATATACATACATATATATATATATATATGTGTGTGTGTGTGTGTGGTGTGTGTGTGTGTGTATGTGTGTAAAATTATTGAGAATATATATATGTATATACATAGTTGATAGTGACTTCGATATTTATCGCTTTTCCCGCTTTTTCTCTCACCCCATCGTCCCATTATCAATTTGATATGCCATATGGGCAGCGCCTGAAGATTGTGCTGGGACACTTGACATGTTAAGGAATACTGTCTGGTATGCTCAAATCACAAGAAGCTAACTGTAGCTCATAAAAACATATACTCTGTCTATTAAATAAT
This sequence comes from Octopus sinensis, assembly GCF_006345805.1. Classification (NCBI taxonomy): domain Eukaryota; kingdom Metazoa; phylum Mollusca; class Cephalopoda; order Octopoda; family Octopodidae; genus Octopus; species Octopus sinensis. The sequence goes on along the minus strand of NW_021835101.1, from coordinate 612 downwards.
ATTTATCTCTCTCCAGATGGAGTACGTTTTTGTTCATCTTACCATAACGGAATCGACAGTATAGATAGATAGATAGATAGATAGATAGATAGATAGATAGATAGATAGATAGAGATCGATAGATAGATAGATAGATAGATAGATAGATACATCAGAAGACAGACAGACAGACAGACAGACAGGATAGACAGACAGACACAGACAGATAGATAGATAGATAGATAGAAGAGACAGATAGATGATGATAGATAATAGATAGATATCGATAGATCAGATAGATAGATAGATAGATAGATAGATAGATAGATAGATAGATAGATTGATAGATTCTTTATTTAGCTACACAGAGCTTAACACAGACATTACAATATAACGTAGAATTCTTCTTTTTCGAATTCGATCAAAAGGGATCGAAAACAAGACGTCTTTGGGGAGCGTGTACACAAATAGATGACAAGGTGACGCTTTTCTTTTTTTACAATTTGTATTCCCAAAAAGGGAAGAAAATATAACACTGACTAGAGTCATTCGCGGAAAGAAAAACCTACGAAAAATAACCACGGTAACCTCAGCAAAAAAGAAAAATCTATGAGAACAAAGTGCCCCTCTCTC
>NW_021835100.1:27500-37500 GCF_006345805.1 Octopus sinensis | reverse complement strand
ATCTGGACCCAAACTTTATCCAAATGCGGAAGCAGCTAGATTCTGTTGCTTGGCCTGCTAGAAGTAGCAGCTAAAACCTACTTGTAAATTTTATTCCACCATATATAGGTACATGCATGGCTGTGTGGTAAGTAGCTTGCTTCTCAACTACATGGTTTTGGGTTCAGTCCCACTGCATGGCACCTTGGGCAAACATCTTCTCCTATAACCTCAGGTCAACCAAAGCCTTGTGAGTGGATTTGGTAGATGGAAACTGAAAGAAGCCCATTGTGTGTGTGTGTGTGTGTGTGTGTGTGTGTGTATATATATATATATATATATACATACATACATACATATACATACATACATTCATATACATACATATATTCATATACATACATACATATATAAATATACGTATATATAAATATATATTTTTGGTCATTCGATACATAATGTTTTTTTTATACTTCTTTTTATTTTTCAAAATTAAGATAAACTTCTTTTTTAATTTAAAATATATTCTCCTTCATTTTCTACAATGCTATTCCATCTGTCTGGTAGACTTGCAAGGCCTCGCTTCCAAAGTTCACTTGCCCTCCAGTACTGTTCTGACCTTGTCTACAGAACTGATATTTTTTCCATCCAAATTATTTTGAAGACTACGGAATAAATGATAATCCGATGGGGAAATGTCCGACAAATATGGTTGTAGGGCATCGTTTCCCATTCAAACTATCCCAGCCTTTGGAATGCCATCCTCGCTGTATGTGGCTGAGCATTATCCTGATGGAAGAACACCTTTGGTTTGGGTTTAAAATTTCAAAGTGGACTAAACCTTCTATATATTTCTTTATTGCCCACAAGGGGCTAAACATAGGGGGGGACAAACAAGGACAGACAAAGGGATTAAGTCAATTACATTGACCCCAGTGCGTAACTGGTACTTTATTTATCGACCCCGAAAGGATGAAAGGCAAAGTCGACCTCGGCGAAATTTGAACTCAGAACGTAACGACAGACGAAATACCGCTAAGCATTTCACCCGGCGTGCTAACGTTTCTGCCAGCTCACCGCCTTCATCATAAGAAAATATTACCTTACTTTGGACACAAATGAGCATTAAGGACAGGAAGGGCACCCAGCCATAGATAAAACAAAATCTGTCTTAACAAATTCCAGCCAACTCATGCAAGCATGGAAAAGTGGGCATTAAATGATGATGATGATGATGATATTGGGCCTTAACCCTTTCGTTACTGTATTTATTTTGAGATGCTCTGTGTTTCATTCAATTAATTTGAAATATGACAAAGATTTTAGTAAAATAACTTAGTTATCGTTAAGCTAGTGTTAGGAACATAAATTGTGACTGAGGTTTGGTGGAAGATTTTGATTCAGAACTTATGAAAACAAGACATTTGTACTACAGAGCCAGAGATGGTTTCAGTCGGGTTGGTATCAAAAAGGTTAAATTAATCATTTGTTAACCCTTTCGTTACCATATTTCTGTTGAGATGCTCTGTGTTTCTTTCAATTACTTTAAATATAACAAAGAATTTAGTAAAATAACTTAGTTATCATTCAGCTAGTGTTAAGAACATAAATTGTGACTAAGGTTTGGTGGAAGATTTTAATTCTAAACTTAAGAAAACAAGACATTTGTACTACAGGGCCAGAGGCTGTTTCAGCCGGGTTGGTAACGAAAGGGTTAAATAATAATGATGATGATGATGATGATTATATTTCTGGAAGAGCATGTGGCTGTAAAGAAACTCTGTTCCAACAGAGTTTTGTTTGACCCATGAAAACACTGAAAAGCAGAAAAAACTAAAATGATGATATGCTCATCTCTCAATCAATATCTTCTCTTCTCAATCTCATCATACTTTGATACACAGCTGGTGTAGCTAATGATTGGTTTGTTCCTTCTCGAGCCATCCCTGGCTCATGAGGGCCGGTTTCCCGGTTTCCTTGGCATATAGGTTCCCCACCTGGATGGGATGCCGGTCCGTCGCAGGTGAGCTGCAAGATACAGGAGGAAAGAGTGAGAGAAAGTTGTGGCAAAAGAGTCAGCAGAAGTTCGCCATTACCTTCTGCCGGAGCCGCGTGGAGCTTAGGTGTTTCGCTCGTAAACACACACATCGCCTGGTCTGAGATTCGAACCCATGATCCTTCAACCGTTTCGCCATTACCTTCTGCCAGAGCCATGTGGAGCTTAAGTGTTTTGCTAATAAACACAACATCGCCTGGTCTGAGATTCGAGCCCATGATACCTCGACTGCGAGTTCGCTGCTCTAACCACTAGGCCATATGCCTCCTCAAATAAATGCGCCCTTTTAAAGCCTAGCCAGGCTCATGGGCCCGGTTTCAAAGGCATATGTGTTACCCAGCTGGACGGGACGCCAGTCCATCGCAGCGTTACTCATTTTTGCCAGCTGAGTGGACTGGAGCAACGTGAAATGAAGTGTTTTGCTCAAGAACACAATGCGTCGCCTGGTCCAGGAATCGAAACCACAATCTTATGATCATGATGCTGACACCCCTAACTACTAGGCCATGCACCTCCACAAAATAAATGCCAGTCCATCGCAGCGTTACTCATTTTTGCCAGCTGAGTGGACTGGAGCAACGTGAAAATGAAGTGTCTTGCTCAAGAACACAATGTGTCGCCCAGTCCAGGAATCGAAACCACAATCTTACAATCATGATGCTAACACCCAAACCACTAAGCCACGCACCTCCACATAGCTAATGATGGCAGTGGATCTCTACTGTTCACTGTACCTATCTGACCAACTCACCAACATTTCACCACCCCCTCTCTCACCCGAATCATTCAGGCTCTCTTGCTCATCACACTTGTATGTACCCCCTCACACTCATCCTATACTTCTCACAAGCCATTTCCTAACAACATCCCTCATTTTCACCATTTACCCATCTCTTACTGTCACTCGCACTCCCACTCCTATCCTCTCAAATGCTGGTGTCACAATAAAATGCACTTAATGCACTCTCAAGTGTGAGGGTCAAGTGGATACTTTAGCTGTGGTAAAAACATGACAACCTCACTAGTGCTGGTGCCATGAAAAACAAAAAATACACCAAGTACACACACTCTGTACAGTGAGTGGGGTTAGGAAGAACAACCAACCACAGAAACCAACGGGGGGGGGGGGGTATCAGCAACAATCTTTCCAAGCCATGACAGCATGGAAAATGGACACAAAGCGATGATGATGATCATCATCATTGTTTAACGTCTGTTTTCCATTCTAGCATGGGTTGGACAGTTCAACTGGGGTCTGGGAAGCCAGGAAGCTGCACCAGGCCCAGTCTGATCTGGCAGTGTTTCTACGGCTGGATGCCCCTCCTAACGCTAACCACTCCATGAGTGTAGTGGGTGCTTTTTATGTGCCAGGCAAGGCTGGCAAACGGCCACGATCGGATGGTGCTTTTTACGTGCCACCGACACAGAGGCCAGGCTGGCAACAGCCACGATCGGATGGTGACTTTTACGTGCCACCGGCACGGAGGCCAGTCAGGGCGGTGCTGGCTATGGCCACGTTCGGATGGTCCTCTTACATGCCACCGGCACTGGTATCACAGCTACAAATTCCATTGATGTTGATCGATTTCGATGATGATGATGATATCTAGAAACTGAAAAGTAGGACCTTTCTGTGTGGTGTGTGTGTGTGTGTATCTGTGTCCCCTTTTCTTGACATCAGAAACATACAGTAAACAAATGTCACTATTATAAAAGTCATGTTTGTTTGCAATCTTCAGCGAAAATATGTCTGAATGAGATAATTACTGTGACATTGTTTTTAAAGCCAAATCTTCTTCCTGTTGCTAACCCTTATCTGTCCTTTAAGTAAGGGCCCTTATATTTCCTGTGTCCTTAATCCCAGCCATACCTGACCGAAATATCCTACCTGTTTTGACATTCAAGCTGGCCATGTATAGCCTCTCACACCTACCCTACAATGTCATTCTACAAATAAACAATCACATCATTGAAACCTCAAAGCTGTGAGATAATGCATGATTAATACAAAACAGTGAAGGCACATGGCTCAGTGGTTAGAGCGTCGAGCTTACGATCGTGAGGTTGTGAGCTCGAATCCTGGACCGAGCTGTGTATTGTGTTCTTGAGCAAGACACTTTATTTCACGTTGCTCCAGTTCACTCAGCTGTAGAAAGGAGTTGTGATGCTACAGGTGCCAAGCTGTATCGGCCCTTTTGCCTTTCCCTTGGATAATATCAGTGGCGTGGAGAGGGGAGGCCGGTATGCATGGGCGACTGCTGGTCTTCCATAAACAACCTTGGCTGGACTTGTGCCTGGGAGGGTAACTTTCTAGGTGCAATCCCATGGTCAGTGTCGTGACCGGAGGGGGTCTCAGAACACAAAACAATATGAATAAATAAGCATTACATTTGGCAGAGGAATCTGAACGCTAAAGGGTCAAAGGTATGAAGCAAGAGTACCATTTGTTGACTGAGGAAATGACATCATCGATAATTGTGTGTACAAAGATATAAGCACACACATGCATATACATACGTGTGTGTGTGTGTGTGTGTATGACCTACTGGTTAGGGTGTTGCACTCATGGTTACAAGATTGCAGTTGACTGTTGTTATCGCTAAGGCCTAACTCATCGTAAAGTCAATACCACCATGACCGATATCCAATCTACAGTGGAGAAGGCTAGCCACTGGATTTGGTCAAAAAGAGACGATGAGCGATGGCTAGAAGTATATTGAGTTCTTCATAACCAGCTGATCTAGCAAGCGGGGCCTCATATCAGTGAAGGGGGGCCGGTGCGCATTGATGCCGTCGAGAGGTAGGCCCCGAAATGGAGAAGGCTAGCCACTGGATTCGGTTAAAAAGAGACGATGAGCGATGGCTAGAAGTATATTGAGTTCTTCATAACCAGCTGATCTAGCAAGCGGGGCCTCATATCAGTGAAGGGGGGCCGGTGCGCATTGATGCCGTCGAGAGGTAGGCCCCGAAATGGAGAAGGCTAGCCACTGGATTCGGTTAAAAAGAGACGATGAGCGATGGCTAGAAGTATATTGAGTTCTTCATAAGCCAGCCCCAACAAAAAACAAGCTGATCTAGCAAGCGGGGCCTCATATCAGTGAGGGGGGGCCGTGCGCATTGATGCCGTCGAGAGGTAGGCCCCCGAAACGGCGCGCATTCTCTCCTGATGACCCCATACACTTGCTAGCTTCCGGTATACGGAGCTTTTAACTGGTAGCACTTGTATGTGCAAGTTGCTTGCAAGACATCGATTCCCAGATTGGCTGGTCTGTTGCTTTCATAAGCAAAAACACTTCGGCCCCCATCAGATGCACCTGTACAGGCAATGTCAATCTGATGGAGGCAGTGAGTTAATGAACAGAACAAAGATTTTGACAACTGTGAAGGAACCATCTGTGCAGGTAGTTCAGCAAGAAGTTGCAGAACCACCATGACCACGACCACCGGATCTTTTCGGTTTGACCAGCAGTTTTTTAAAATAATTTCCACTTTTTACTAAACACCTTTAAACTTTGTATACTGGTAGAATGTGTTTATAAAACATCTTTTTCTCTTGGCTTTATTGAGAAAATTCTATACTTTGTAAAGCTATTTGTTGTTTTTTTTTCTTCAATTTCTGCAATTTCAACCAATCACTGACGTTCATTGAGTTAAAAAGCATTCTGTGCCGTATGAATATGTCCCTTGTTTAAGAAACAGATTGGGTTTATTTACATTTGTGAAGAAAAAAAGATACCCTTCCCCCCATCCCTAACCCTAAACAGATTGAAATGCAATAGATCGATACTAGGGTCATAATTATGGGTGACAATTTCATATGACACCGCGAGAAAAAAATGCCATCAAACCGAAATGATCCTTATCAGCATCACCAACACCACTACCATCATCACTCAATGTCCATTTCCCATGCTGGCACAGGTTGAATGGTTTCACAGAATCCACTGAGCTGCAAGAATGCACTGTGTTCCATGTCAGCTTTTGGTATGGTTTCTATGACCAGATGCCTTTCCTGATGCCAACCACTTAACAGTTCTATTTTCTCCTTATGCTCTCTCTCTCTCTTCATCATCTTATTGAGCCCCACTTGCCCAGACCAATAAACACCGCATAAGTATTTCAATAACTAAAATATATCCTCTGCATTCACCACAGTTACAGATGATAACAAGTAGTTTGTAGTTTGCTCACCAAACTGGCTCATCCTGACCATTGACAGTTTCTTGGCGGTTCATCCACTCAGCATCAAGTGCTGTTCACCAATGTCCCAATAAGTTCATCTGCAGAAATAGTTTGGGGTCGATTAAATAGGTACCAGTTACGCACTGGGGTCGATATAATCAACTTAATCCGTTTGTCTGTCCTTGTTTGTTGTCCTCTCTGTGTTTAGCCCCTTGTGGGTAGTAAAGAAATAGGTATTTCGTCTGCAGCTACGTTCTGAGTTCAAATTCCGCCGAGGTCGACTTTGTCTTTCATCCTTTCGGGGTCGATTAAATAAGTACCAGTTATGCACTGGAGTCGATATAATTGACTTAATCCGTTTGTCTGTCCTTGTTTGTCCCCTCTATATTTAGTCCCTTGTGGGTAGTAAAGAAATAGGTATTTTGTCTGCCGCTATGTTCTGAGTTCAAATTCCGCCGAAGTCGACTTTGTCTTTCATCCTTTCGGGGTCGATTAAATAAGTACCAGTTACGCACTGGGGTCGATATAATCCACTTAATCCATTTGTCTGTCCCTGTTTGTCACCCCTGTGTTTAGCCCCTTGTGGGTTGTAAAGAAATAGGTATTTCGTCTGCCATTACGTTCTGAGTTGAAATTTCACTGAGGTCGACTTTGCCTTCCATCCTTTCGGGGTCGATTAAATAAGTACCAATTACGCACTGGGGGCTGATATAATCGACTTAATCTGTTTGTCTGTCCTTGTTTGTTGTCCTCTGTGTTTAGCCCCTTGTGGGTAGTAAAGAAATAGAAATAGTTCCCATTCACCATGCCATGACTTCAATGTAACCCTGGCTCTTGTGGTTACCAAGCGCTGGGGCCTTGCCAAGGGATCACCTGAAATTTTATATCGGGTGGGTGTGGGGGCGTTTATTTCCATATTCACAGCTGACCCCTATTTACATGCTAATTAAACCATGGTTGTGACCCTGACAGGTACTAATACACCAGGTCAGAATAGACTTAGGAACAACAGTGGCTAAGAGATGGTTCCACAACCCTCAAGACACCTTTTTGTTTGTTCCTTATCGAGCCATGCCTGGCTCACAAGGGCCGGTTTCCCAGTTTCCTTGGCGTATAGGTTCCCCACCTGGACGGGACGCTGGTTGGTCGCAGGTGAGCTGCAAGATGCAGGAGGGAAAAGTGAGAGAAAGTTGTGGCGAAAGAGTCAGCAGAAGTTCGCCATTACCTTCTGCTGGAGCTGCGTGGAGCTTAGGTGTTTCGCTCATAAACACACACATCGCCCGGTCTGAGATTCGAACCCGCGATGCCTCGACCGCAAGTCCGCTGCTCTAACCACTAGGCCATGTGCCTCCACTCCTCAAGACACTGGAACTCTTGAACTGGGGCCCCACGATCAGATGCAATTTGAAGTTATACCGAGGTCATCTTCTCTTAGCATCGCCCTCAAACTCCCTCACACAATACCTTACATCGTCGCCACCTTTTTTACTATTGCTCCTCTCAATCATGAGGGTTCTTTAGTTTAGCCCTTTTGTATTTAAACCGGCCCTATCCGGCCAAAATAGTTAATCTGTTTTATGTTCAAACTGACCAGATCCAGGCTCTCACACCTACCCTACAATGTTATTCTACATTAAGTAATTACACCATCAAGATCTTGAAGATATGAGATAATGCATGATTAATTCAAATCAGTGTGAACCAATAAACATATTGTTTGATAGAATAATCTGAACACTAAAGGGTTAGAGTTACAAGGTGACCTGATTAGTACCTGTAGCATGAAAAATACAATCGACAGAGCGGTTGGTATTATGACGGGCAACCAACCGTGGAAACTGTGTCAGAGACTCGATAATCAGACAGGGTCCGACGTCCTGCCGAATCGTCCAACCCATAACAGCATAGAAAACAGACATACATGCCTACTGAAAAAAAAACCCCTGTATTTTTATGTTTATGAACATATATTATATACATAATATATTAACACAAATTGCACCTTGGGGAAGTGTCTTCTACTATAGCCTCGGGCCGACCAAAGCCTTGTGAGTGGATCTGGTAGACGGAAACTGAAAGAAGCCCGTCGTATGTATGTATATATATGTATATATATATATATATATATATATATGCGTGTGTGTTTGTGTCTGTCCCCCTAGCATTGCTTGACAACCGATGCTGGTGTGTTTATGTCCCCCGTTACTTAGCGGTCCGGCAAAAAGAGACCGATAGAATGAGTACTGGGCTTACAAAAGCATAAGTCCCGGGGTCGAGTCGCTCGATTAAAGGCTGTGCTCCAGCATGGCCGCAGTCAAATGACTGAAACAAGTAAAAAAGTAAAGAGTAAATTTATGTACATCTATATATATATATACACACACATACGCACTCCTGTCATGTGGAAATATATATTATATATACTACGAATGCATACACCAATGAACTAGACTATGAAAATATACACCCATCAACTGCCGCGCGCATATAAACATATATATATATATATATATATATATATATATGTGTGTGTGTATAATATATGTATATATACCCAACATCATCTGCCGTGTGTGCATGTATAAGCCCTATATATAGTCATATACAAAAGCCCTTAATCTAAATATATCCCCTTATTTATTATACATGCACACGGCCATAACTACATAATAATGGTGCCTTACATCGACATGAACATACAAGAGCCATGCAGAGGTTGTGTATATATGTATATATATACACACACGTCTGTCTATCTATCTATCTAAACGTGTGTATGTATGTATGCGTCTGTATACATACATACCTACACGTGCGTGTGAATTTATATATATACATATATGTTTCTTTACTACCCACAAGGGGCTAAACACAGAGGGGACAAACAAAGACAGACAAAGGGATTAAGTCGATTACATCGACCCCAGTGCGTAACTGGTACTTAATTTATCGACCCCGAGAGGATGAAAGGTAAAGTCGACCTCGGCGGAATTTGAAGTATATACATATATACTCGCGTGTATGTCTCTCCCATATATATACATGTGTGTGTGTGTGTGTGTGTGTTGTGTGTGTGTGTATAATGTTGTTCCCAGACTGCTGCTGTCCTTGCGATTCGAAACCGCATTCGTGGGGACGTGTGATGTGTCGGCGCTTGAAAGGATCACGAAATCCGATCGTGAGGGAAACACATTCCCCATGACTGAAGGGGGCAAAAAAAAAACCCAGACCGGGGGCAGGGCTATAAAATAATAAACGATATATATATATATATAATATATATATATATATATAATATATATATATATATATATAATGGAAAGTGCTTTATACAATACGGATGTTATCAGTTATTTTTATAACAATTAATGATTGTCCTCTTCAGACTCAGTTATGTAGTTTATACTCTTCGCTTAGTGTTATCAGCTAGTATTTGACACCTAAAGGCTCCATCCTAAAATGATTACAATAAGAGGACTCGACACTATCATATTTACATACATTATCACATCCATACCTATATATACATACATATATACATATACATATATACATATACATACATACATATATACATACATACACATATATACATACATATACATACATACATATACATACATATATACACACACACACACACACATATACAGTTACATATATACACGGGTAAGTAATGAATATATATATATATATATATATATATATATATACAAAATTTAAAGGACTGACCACTAAAAGTGGACGGTCAACATGCTAGATATAGACGTCAAAATCGCTATA
>NW_021835100.1:0-22500 GCF_006345805.1 Octopus sinensis | reverse complement strand
TCCGCCGAGGTTGACTTTGCCTTTCATCCTTTCGGGGTCGATTAAATAAGTACCAGTTACGCACTGGGGTCGATATAATCGACTTAATCCGTTTGTCTGTCCTTGTTTGTCCTCTCTGTGTTTAGCCCCTTGTGGGTAGTAAAGAAATATATTTATTTATTTCTGCAGACCGGCAACTTGCAGTTTCGATCCCGAGGCAAGAACGACTCAAGGATCTTATAGAATTTTTCCAACCACTTGAGATATTTTGAATTTTCAGCAGATTATATTCAACATATTTAATACTGATGACGACGATCGCATTCATCCCCCCACCCCAGGAAATCTTTATATATAAAAGTGAAGTTGTGTGTCTGTCTCCTACGATTTAGATTCCTAACTACTCCCACATTTGCCCAGGACATCAATCGTCTGGAAGCTGTTCAGCGACGTGCAACCAAAAGAATACCCTCCATCAGGCATTTGCCATATTCTGAACGCCTTACTTCCCTGGGCATGGATACATTGAAACTCCGACGTCTGGCAGCTGACTTGGCAGACATCCATAAAATTATCAACCATCTTACAAACAATAACTCTGAGCACCTCTTCAAACTCCACCTATCTAACACCCGTGGACATGTTTACAAAGTCAGAAAACAGCACAGCTCCCATGACTTCAGGAAACATTTTTTCACGCTGAGAGTTGCTGAAGCATGGAACAAACTGCCGGCATCGGTTGTTAGTTGTCGGAGCACTGCATCCTTCAAAACTTCCATGCTTCCTGAGATTCGCCAACACTACACTTGATACACACACAAGCATGTTCACTTTCCAGACATTTGTACATTTCTGCATATACTTTATATGCACTTTCTGACAAGTTGTGGTGCACCTGAGCACTGTATACAATAATTTCATTATTATTATTATATTTATTTTGCGGTGCAGTTTAACCAAAACCGGGTATCTTATAGTCATGATTCATATCGAGCCCTTCTGGGTATTAGCACGCGTCTACGATGAGTCTACGATTTAAAACAAAATTTACCATCAATTTTTCCCATTTTTAATGAACTTTTTTTTGCTATTATATAAGGGAGGTAAGTCTCTAAAAATGCTTATATAGTTATTTCCCTTATAAATCCCAGCAACGCCGGGCGATACTGCTAGTTAATAATAAAGAAGTTACATCGGTGTAGAAAATCTGAAAAAGTATCTGGTGAACATAGGAAATTAATTTTATTTCGTTTTTGGATTCGGTTTGCAAGATTCTTTATATGAGTTCGTGTGTTGAAGCATATTCTGTTGTGTCTGGGGAGAGTCATTTTCTTTTTGTGCCTTATAATATATATTTCTTTACTGCCCACAAGCGGCTAAACATAGAGGGGACAAACAAAGGGATTAAGTCGATTACATCCACCTCAGTGCGTAACTGATACTTTATTTATCGACCCCGAAAGGATGAAAGGCAAATAAGTGGAAATTTTACCGGTGGGTGTGTAAAATTTCGACTTATTTCTTATTTCTAAAATTTCCACTAATTTCTTTTTCTAAAATTTCCACTTTTCCCTTATTTTTATTTTCCTAAAATTTTCGTTGCGTCTTGAAGTGGTCGGAAGAAATATAACAAGATCCGTAATGAGGACATAAGAGAGACAGAGAGAGCCTATATGAGTCTACATAGTAGTTTAAAGACTCTTGCAGTAGGTCACTCCCTATTGGAGTGTACATTCTTCCAGGAATGTTTGGTCAAGGTTGCCCTGACAGCTTCGCACTACAAGGGAGCTCACTGTGTTATATATCCCTCACGGGTGTACAAAATAGCATTTAGTTTCATTCCCCGCTCTGGATCTTTTCGGTTTGACCGGCAGTTTTTTAACATAATTTCCACATAACTAAACACTTTTAAACTTCGTATACTGGTAGAATGTGTTTATAAAACATCTTTTTCTCTTGGTTTTATTGAGAAAATTCTATAGTTTGTAAGATATTTGTTGTTTTTTTCTTCCAATCAATGACGTCTATTGAGGTGAAAACATTCTGTGCCGTATGAATGTCCCTCGTTTAAGAAATAGATTGGGACTGAACCCGGACTTTTTCGGTTTGAAAGGCAGTTTTTTCTAGCGGTGTCATATGAAATTGTCACCCATAATTATGACCCTAGTATCAATCTATTGCATTTCAATCTGTTTTAGGGTTAGAGGTGGGGGGAAGGATATCTTTTTTTCTTCAGAAATGGAAATAAACTCTGTTTCTTAAACGAGGGACATATTCATACTGCACAGAATGCTTTTTACCTCAATGGACGTCATTGATTGGTTGAAATTGCAGAAATTGAAGAAGAAAAAACAACAAATATCTTACAAACTCTAGAATTTTCTCAATAAAGCCAAGAGAAAAAGATGTTTTATAAACACATTCTACCAGTATACGAAGTTTAAAAGTGTTTAGTTACGTGGAAATTAATTTTAAAAACTGCCGTTCAAACCGAAAAGATCCCAAGACACCAATATCTAAGCCTTAATAAGATGACCTACGAAGGAAAACAACCAATGCGTTGCAGGGTAGTTTCGCTTTTATCCAAAGTGGGGAAAATGCAGGGGGAATAACTCTTTTTAACTAGTATTATTCTTTGAAACCAAAATTTTCATAAGATTTAGGGTATGACTGTTTTAGGACAGAATTCACTGCACTCGAGGTCAATAAAAAAAAAGAGTACCAGTCAAGTCTTCTCTCTCTCTCTCTGTAAATGCCTGCAGAAAGAAAACTCGGATTTTTTCGGTTTGAACGGCAGTTTTTAACATAATTTCTAGGTAACTAAACACTTTTAAACTTCGTATACTGGTAGAATGTGTTTATAAAACATCTTTTTCTCTTGGCTTTATTGAGAAAATTCTATAGTTTGTAAGATATTTGTTGTTTTTTCTCTTCAATTTCTGCAATTTCAACCAATCACTGACGTCTATTGAGGTAAAAAAAAACATTCTGTGCCGTATGAATATGTCCCTCGTTTAAGAAACAGATTGGGTTTATTTACATTTGTGAAGAAAAAAAGATACCCTTCCCCGCACCCCTAACCCTAAGACATTGAAATGCAATAGATCGATACTAGGGTCATAATTATGGGTGACAATTTCATATGACACCAATAGAAAAAACTGCCGTTCAAACCGAAAAGATCCTAAAAACGTTCTAATAGTGACTAACTGTGTCCTATCACCCAAACCTCTAGCCCTACACATTATCCTCTAACCCTTACTCTTAATAATAAGCCCTAATCCTAATCTTTAACTTCAACCCTAACTGAACTCCAATATGTAATTTTAAAACAATAGCAAGACCCTTTGCCCATACATTCTGACACTAAAAAAATGAAAACTTGAAATTATGAAAAAATTATATCTGAATGTAGGATGTTTTCGGTTTGAATGGCAGTTTTTTCTAGCGGTGTCATATGAAATTGTCACCCATAATTATGACCCTAGTATCGATCTATTGCATTTCAATCTGTTTTAGGGTTAGGGTCAGGGGTGGGGGGAAGAGTATCTTTTTTCCTTCACAAATGTAAATAAACCCAATCTGTTTCTTAAACAACGGACATATTCATACGGCACAGAATGTTTTCAACTCAACAGACGTCATTGATTGGTTGAAATTGCAGAAATTGAAGAAAAAACAACAACAAATATCTTACAAACTATAGAATTTTCTCAATAAAGCCAAGAGAAAAAGATGTTTTATAAATACATTCTACCAGTATACAAAGTTGAACATTTTTTAGCTACCTAGAAATTATTTTTAAAACTGCCGTTCAAACCGATATTTTATAAATGTTTTTTCACCTTGAATTCTGATATAATTGTAATCTACACCACCTGAAAGGTATCTGTAGACATTTTGACTTAAAAAAATATCCATTTCTTGGAAAGTTATGAGGAAACACTTACGTAGGTATGCCATGTTGGAGAGGTACTTGGCTGTCCTTGTTTCAGCCCCGCCATCACTAATGTCTTGTGTTTGCCCTTCAAATTATTTTTAAGGGTCTAGCAATCCCTTAATGAATTTCTGAGATGAAAACTGTGTGTGTGGAGGACCATCATGTATGTCTGTGTGTGTTTATTTTTGTTTCCAATGGAGGAAACATACACATAAGTGGACTGGTTACACTCCTGGCATGGGCCACGAGGTTATGGTCTCACTTGGCTTGTCGAGTCTACTCAAGCACAGCATATTTCCAAAGGTCCCAGTCACTAGCCATTGCCTCGGTGAGGTCCAATATTCAAAGGTCATGCTTCACCACCTCATCCTAGGTCTTCCTCTTCCACAGGTCCCCTCAACTGCTAGGGTGTGGCACTTTTTCACACAGCTATCTTCATTGCCATACTAGCGCAGTTGTCTCTCTTGCACACTACAGCTGACGCTTCTTAGGTTCAACTTTTCTCTCAAGGTACTAACACTGTCGAGTATGCACACTGACATTACACATCCATCGGATCATACTGGCTTCATTCCTTGTGAGCTTACGCATGTCCTCAGCAGTCACGGCCCATGGCTGTTCGTACACATGCGTCATACAGTCTACCTTTTACTCTGAGTGAGAGGCCTTTTGTCACCAGCAGAGGTAAGAGCTCTCTGAACTTAGCCCAAGCTATTCTTATTCTAGCAGCTACACTTTCAGAGCACCCTGCCCCGCTACTGACTTGGTTACCTAGGTAACGGAAGCTATCAACTACTTCTAGTTTTTCTCCCTGGAATGTGACAAAAGTTGTTCTCTGTGCATTTTCAGTGTTTATTGCTCCTGAGCATCTGCCACATACAAAAACTATCTTCCCAGTTAGCCTTCCTTTGATATTGCTGCACCTCTTATGTGTCCATAGTTTACACTGGGTACATCTTATAGATCTGATAGAATAAAAACTAGGCTTACAAAGAATAAGTCCTGGGGTCGATTTGCTCGACTAAAGGAAGTACCCCAGCATGGCTGCTGTCAAATGACTGAAACAAGAGTGTGGTAAGTAGCTTGCTTACCAACCACATGGTTCCAGGTTCAGTCCCACTGCGTGGCAGTGAGTGGATTTGGTAGACGGAAACTGAAAGAAGCCCGTCGTATATATATGTATATGTGTGTGTGTATCTGTGTTTGTCCCCCCAACATGGCTTGACAACCAATGTTGGTGTGTTTACATCCCAGTAACTTAGCGGTTTGGCAAAAGAGACCGATAGAATAAGTACCAGGCTTACAAAGAATAAGTCCCGGGGTAGATTTGCTCGACTAAAGGAGGTGCTCCAGCATGGATGCTGTCAAATGACTAAAACAAGAATAAAAGAAAATATAAATATATATATATATATTGCCTGTGTAAGGTGGTGCGAAGATGAATTTAGCATCTAAGTATTGCATAGCACCTTTACTTGTAGGGAGTATGGAAGGATGTGTGCATCAGGAGGTGAATGGAAACAAAGATTCTATAAAACAATATTGTAACACCTACTGCCAGAGGTGGCCATCATTGCCTCATCTGTACAAAATAGTGCAGGTATGAAAAGCTGTAGCTGTGCAGTTCATGTTTAAGACAACAATCAAGTGATGACATCATTCAAAACTAAATTGGGGGTTATAATATTAATACACGAAATGATCTGTGTGGTAAGTAGCTTGCTTACCAACCACATGGTTCCGGGTTCAGTCCCACTGTGTGGCACCTTGGGCGAGTGTCTTCTACTAAAGCTTCGGGCCGACCAAAGCCTTGTGAGTGGATTTGGTAGACGGAAACCAAAAGAAGCCCGTCGCCTATATGTATATATATATATGTGTGTGTATGTTTGAGTGTCTGTATTTGTCCCCCTAGCATTGCTTGGCAACCGATGCTGGTGTGTTAACATTGCCGTCATTTAGCGGTTCAGCAAAAGAGACCGATAGAATAAGTACTGGGCTTACAAAGAATAAGTCCTGGGGTCGACTTGCTCGACTAAAGGCGGTGCTCCAGCATGGATGCTGTCAAATGACTAAAACAAGTAAAAGAATAAAGAATAAAAGAGTAACACCTACTGCCAGAGGTGGCCATCATTGCCTCATCTGTACAAAATAGTGCAGGTCTGAAAAGCTGTAGCTGTGCACAAGTGATGATATCACTCAAAACTAAATTGGGGGTTATACTCTTTTACTTGTTTCAGTCATTTGACTGCGGCTATCCTGGAGCACCGCCTTTAGTCGAGCAAATCGACCCTGGGACTTATTCTTTGTAAGCCCAGTACTTATTCTATCGGTCTCTTTTGCCGAACCGCTAAGTTACAGGGACCTAAACACACCAGCATCGGTTGTCAAGCAATGCTAGGGGGACAAACACACACACACAAACACACATATATATATATACATATATACGACAGGCTTCTTTCAGTTTCCGTCTACCAAATCCACTCACAAGGCTTTGGTCGGCCCGGGGCCATAGCAGAAGACACTTGCCCAAGATGCCACGCAGTGGGACTGAACCCGGAACCAAGTGGTTGGTTAGCAAGCTACTTACCACATATTAATATTAATACACGAAATGATATCAAACATAAGAATTGAAGAGATTAATAAAAAATAAAAAAAATTAATAACAAAACGCAGTTATTAATGAAGAGAAAAAGCTTTGGGGATTTTAATAAAATAAATAAAATAAATAGTTGAAACATCATAAAATATAAAACCAAGAATACCAAGGAAAAATATGGAAAATTGCTAAAAAAAAAAGTAGTGCCAACAATTATGTGTATAAACATACACACAGACATATATATATATATTTATACACATATAAGAAAATATAGAGAAAAACAAGCAATAACTAAAAAAAAGGCAAAAAATATATAAAATGTGGTTTGAGCTTTTTAAAAATTTTTTATTTAACTTTTTTGTTAAGTTTTCAAAGCAGGAAAACACTTGGAAGATATCTTGTTTTTTTCTAATAATAAAGGATTCTTGAAAAAAATAAATAAAAACATTTGAAAAATGAAGACGATTTGACTCTTATCGAAAAAACAACAGCTGACAAATGAAAACGAGAAAATTTGGAACTAATAAAGGTATAAAGGTATATTTGACAGTCCTGCCAGAATGTACGGTTGTTCTACAAAGCCATTACGGATCCCCGCCGTCTACAACTGCATTGCAAGTGAAATTCTATAAAACTGGGATTCACTGCAAAATGACATGAAAGTTGTTTAACTTTTCAGCACTCAGATTACTCAATCAAAACTATATATTCATTCACACACACACATACATACATATATATATATATATATATATATATATATATATATACTCTTTTACTTGTTTCAGTCATTTGGAGCACTGCTTTTAATCGAGCAACTCGACCCCGGGATTATTCTTTTGTAAGTCCAGTACTTATTCTATCGGTCCCTTTTGCCGAACCGCTAAGTAACGGGGACATAAACACACCAGCATCGGTTGTCAAGCAATGCTAGGGGAACAAACACAGACACACAAATGCACACACGCATATATATATATACATATATACGACGGGCTTCTTTCAGTTTCCGTCTACCAAATCCACTCACAAGGCTTTGGTCGGCCCGAGGCTATAGTAGAAGACACTTGGCCAAGGTGCCATGCAGTGGGACTGAACCTGGAACCATGTAGTTGGTAAACAAGCTACTTACCACACAGCCACTCCTATATATATATATATATATATATATATATATGAGTTAATCAGGCATTTTGTAGCTTTGAGATTTCAGCCACGTGATTGCTTATTTTTATAATGACATTGTTGGGTAAATGTGAGAGGTAGGATCTGGCCTGTTTAAATGGTAAAGGGTTAAGGTGATATTAGTGGAACAGTTGATGGTTGTCCTTAAAGTGAGAGCATCAACACCACAACATCTTCACAACTCTGTCTCATGGCGCCACTGCATAGTGCCAAGGACTCCAAATTTGCCATCAGGATGTAGGACAAGATACTGCAATAGCCTGGGCTTCAGAGGCCCACAGCTCTTCAATATCCTTCTGAAAGACCTGAGAGACCTGCATGGGGTGGATGCAGATGTCTTCAAAATAAAGCTGGACCTCTACCTGTCAGGTGTCCCAGATGAACCAACTTCGCGGCAGGAGGTGCAGATGAGGGCAGCTGCATCAAACTCTCTCATGCACCAAATGGCAATTGCTAAAAAGCATTCATGAAGTAAAATCATGTAGCAACACCAAATGGCGGTGCCCCAGCATGACCACAACTCGTGAGCTGAAACTAGATGGAATAAAAATGTTAGCAACAGATCCTGGTTGGCAGCAATGAGACTGCAGGAACTGTCAGGACAGTGTTTTATGAATTGTTGAAGCCACTGGAAGATTCCGATGATGGAATTTTTTTTACCGAACTCTTTTTAAAAGACTTACAGACAGAAGCTACAGCTTTGTTATGAATTAACTTCATTAGGGCCATTTTACAGACTCAGAGAATAAAAATGTTCAATAGCCACGAGATATCAGACCTATGTTTGTTTTACATAGTTCAATATTGGTTCTCGGTCATTATTATTATTATCATTATCATTATTATTGTTGTTGTTGTTGTTCAGGTCTTGTGCCTGTCGTAGAAAGAATTATAACCATTGTTATTGTTACTTAAATATTTCTAGTTCACTCTAAATTACTAACCAAATTTTTTTTCATGTCACACTAATGTAAATAGATGATTGGATAATAACCTATCAGCTGACTGGACAGTCAACCAATCAGCCAATCAGACTGGTTCACCATTCTGATTGAGATGCTCTGTGTTTCTTTCAATTAATTTGAAATATAACAAAGAATTTAGTAAAATAACTTAGTAATCATTCAGCTAGTGTTAGGAACATAAATTGTGACTAAGGTTTGGTGGAAGATTTTAATTCAAAACTTATGAAAACAAGACATTTGTACTACAGAGCCAGGGCCAGTTTCAGCAGGGTTGGTATCAAAAGGGTTAACTTAATTTTATCAATTAAGGTGAGATAACAAATTCTACTGCAGATGCAAGACCAGAACTATTGAATGAGGGAATAGCCAGGTATATTGAACACTACTCCGTGACAGGTTCATATTGTATCGACTTCGGTGGGATTTGAACTCAAAACATAAAGGATCACAAATACTGCAAAGCTTTTTGTTTGACGCACCCTGATTCTGCACATTAACCTTCACATCCCCAATTAAGAGAGTTCAATAATAAATTTAAATAACTTCAGTTCTATCTTGTTTATGCTGTAATGCTTTTCTACAGGCGGAATGGTTAGGCTGCTGAACTCTCAAGTGTAAACTTGCAGGTTCGATTTCCACACTAGGCAGTGTGTTGGTTGAGTCCTTGGGCAAGGCACTCCATTTCATGTTGCTCCAGCTCACTGCTGTAGAGTGACACCTTACAGACTATTTGCGGAAATATTTCATTTCTGACATCTATATGCATACACACATGTGCGTGTGTTAGTGTATATATATATATATATATATATATTGTATATGTATATGTATATATATATATATATATGTATGTGTATATATATTATATATATATATATATATATATATAATATATATATATGTATGTATAATAATATTAGGGGTAAATCCAAACTTACAGAGAAAAATTAGATTTAAGATTAAATCCAATTTTATAGTATAAATATATTATATTAAATTAGAGATAAAGCCAGCCTAATAGTGGTTTTATCTCTAATTTAATATAATATATTTATGTATATATATATATATGTGTGTGTGTTGAGGCGCAATGGCCCAGTGGTTAGGGCAGCGAACTTGCGGTTGTAGGATAGCGGTTTCGATTCCCAGACTGGGCGTTTGAGTGTTTATTGAGCGAAAACACCTAAAGCTCCACGAGGCTCTGGCAGGAGGTGGTGGTGACCCTTGCTGTACTTTTTCGCCACAACTTTCTCTCTGGAATTTGAACTCAGAACGTAACAGCAAACAAAATACAGCTAACGATTCTGCCAGCTAACTGCCCCCACCCTTTTTTTAAAATTGTTTCAGTCATGGGACTGTGGCCATGCTTGAGCACCACCTTTAGTCGAGCAAATCGACCCCAGGACTTATTCTTTGTAAGCCTAGTACTTATTCTATCGGTCTCTTTTGCCGAACTGCTAAGTTACGGGGACGTAAACACACCAGCATCGGTTGTCAAGTGATGTTGGGGGGACAAACACAGACACACTAACATACACAGACACACACACACATATATATATATATATATACGACGGGCTTCTTTCAGTTTCCGTCTACCAAATCCACTCACAAGGCTCTGGTTGGCCCGAGGCTATAGTAGAAGACACTTGCCCAAGGTGCCACGCAGTGGGACTGAACCCTGAACCATGTGGTTGGTAAGCAAGCTACTTACCACACAGCCACTCCTGCACCTATATATATATACATATATATGACGGGCTTCTTTTCAGTTTCCGTCTACCAAATTTACTCACAAGGCTTTGGTCGGCCTGAGGCTATAGTAGAAGACACTTGCCCAAGGTGCCACGCAGTGGGACTGAACCCTGAACCATGTGGTTTGTAAGCAAGCTACTTACCACACAGCCACTCCTACGCCTATAATAATAATAACAATAACAATAATAATAATAATAGTAATAATAATAATAATAATAATAATTGTTTATAACACAGTCACAATGCCTGAACTTTGAGTGAAAGGGGTTTAGTCAATTAGATAGGTTCCAGTGTATGGCTGACGTTTTATTTTAGAAAATATGGAAGGATGAAAGGCAAAGGTGTCTATGGCAGGATTTGAAGACAGAATGGAAAGACCTGAATGGAAATTAAGAAAAAAAACTGCTAAGAAGCATTTAATATGCTGCCATCCAACAATCGGAAAAGATCTGGTTCTACTGAGGTACCACTTCCAAATGGCATGATTTGGATGTGAATACATACATACACACACCACACTTATATCTACATATGCACATACGTACATAAATGAATACACACGTGTATATAAATATATACACACAAAAATATATACTAACAAATACATATACATGTGTACACACACACAAACACACTTATATCTACATATGCACATACATATATAAATGAATATACACATATATATAAATAATACACACACATACACACAAAAATATATACTAACAATACATATACATGTGTACAACACACACAAACACACTTATTTCTACATATGCACATACATATTATGAATATACACATGTATATATAATATATACACACATATACACACAAAAATATATACTAACAAATACATATACTGTGTACACACATACCCAAACACACTATTTCTACATATGCACATACATATATAAATGATATACACATTATATTAATATTACACACATACATACACCCAAAATATATACTAACAATACATATACATGACACACACACACAAACACACTTATTTCTACATATGCACATACATATATAAATGAATATACACATGTATATATAAATATATACACACATACATACACACAAAAATATATACTAACAAATACATATACATGTGTACACACATACACAAACACACTTATATCTACATATGCACATACATATATAAATGAATATACACATGTATATATAAATATATACACACATACATACACACAAAAATATATACTAACAAATACATATACACATGTACACACACACACTTATATCTACATATGCACATATCCAGCTGTAGAAACATTGCCAGATAAGACCGGAGCCTGGGGCAGTCTTCTGGCTTCCCAGATCCCCGGTCGAACCGTCCAACCCATGCTAGCATAGAGAACGGACGTTAAACGATGATGATGATGATACATAAATGAATATACAACGTGTATATAAATATATACACACATACATACACACAAAAATATATACTAACAAATACATATACATGCATACGTACATGCACACACGCACACACATACTTGATCCTTTTTTTGGCAGCTGTTGGAATATGAGAGGAAGACTAACAGACTCAACAGGATTTGCAAAAAGTTAGGGTCCTGGGGACTGACTACAAAATTATGTTAGAGAAACACACTGAAACAGTGAAAAAGAAAATAATAATAATAATAATGATAATCCTTTCCTTTATAGGCACAAGGCATGAAATTTTTTGGGGGGAGCAGGAAGTCAATTACTTCAATCCCAATACGGAACAGGTACTTATTTTATCGACCTCAAAAAGGACGAAGGGCTGAGTTGACCTTGGCAGAATTCAAGCCCAAAACAGAAAGGAGCTGGAAGAAACAATAAATGCTGCAAGATGGATGTGTACAGATGATCTCTGAGAAGAGAAGATATAAGGGTGTGCGCGTGTGTATAATTGTCATTTAACGTCCATTGTCCATCCTGGTATGGATTGGATGGTTTGACCAGGGCTGGTAAGCAGAGAGGCTGCACCAGACTCCAGTCTGATTTGGCATGGTTTCTATGGCTGGATGCCTTTCCTAACACCTATATATATATATATGTGTGTGTGTATATGTGTGTGTGTGTATATATATGTGTGTGTGTGTATATATATATATATGTGTGTGTGTGTGTGAGGCCGACCAAGAACCCGCTGGCTTGACACCATCAAGAGTGATACCGGAATGGACATAGCCAGTCTGAAAGAAGCGGCCCAGGATAGAACTGACTGGAGGACACTGATCCAACGAGTGACCGAGAGTCGACTTCGACTGAGCGGATAGATGGAGATGAGATGTGTGTGTGTGTGTTGTATATATATATATATATATATATATATATATATGTGTGTGTGCATATCATCATCATCATCATCGTTTAACGTTAGCTTTCCATGCTAGCATGGGTTGGATGATTTGACTGAGGACTGGCAAACCAGATGGCTGCACCAGACTCCAATCTGATCTGGCAGAGTTTCTACAGATGGATGCCCTTCCTAACACCAACCACTCCGAGAGTGTAGTGGGTACTTTACATATATATACATACATACATACATACATATATACATATATATATATCCATTGAAGTTTTGTCAAATCAAAGAGGAGTGACCTGAGGGGGTGCTGAATAGTTTCTGGCTTTGAGGGTATCGTTAAAGGGCAGAGCTGTTACCTTTACAGGGGATGTAGGACAACTTTTTAGGAGAAGATATTCAAAAAATCACGATGGCATAAAATATGTCTCTATTTTGCAGATCTAACGCATGATGGTAGCAGCTCTTACAATAGATTTTGGTAAAATTGAAGCATGAGCGATCATGAAGTTCCTCTTTTTTGCAAGACAAAGGAAGCGGTGGAAATCCATGGCGAGATGAAAGAGGTCTTTGAATGATGGTTGCCCATCCTACTCCACAGTGAAAATCTGGGTGCCAAGGTTGGACTGGTCATTTCGAGATCACAGATGGTCAACCCCGGACAGGGGTTGAATAAAATCATAACTAACTGATCCTCTTGTATTTTCTTTTATCCAAGGCCAGGAACATTTCAGCACCCTCTCACACATGCCAGAGTGTGTGTGTATGTATATATATACATATATATATATATATATATATATGAGGGTGTGTGTGTGCATTTACACACACACATATGTATTGTGTGTATATATATGTATATATATATATCATCATGGACGTTAAATGATGATGATATATATATATATATATATATCACCATCTGATCGTGGCTGTTGCCAGCCTCATCTGGTCTCAATGCCGGTGGTACATAAAAAGCACCATCGGATTGTGGCTAAAAAGCACCCACTATACTCATGGAGTGGTTGGCGTTAGGAAGGGCATCCAGCCATAGAAACATTGCTAGATCAGACTGGAGCCTGGTGCAGCCTTCTGGCTTTCCAGACCCCAGTTGAACGGTCCAACCCATGCTAGCATGGAAAATAGACGTTAAACGATGATGATGATGATCACATGCTAATGTGACCAGCCAGAGTATCAGGTGCTGTTACACATTGCTGGTCACAATACTCGCCTAGCCAGTGGCGTAGTGTCATTTAAAGACTAAATTGATTCAAGCGCATTTATGACCAGTGATATATATATATAAGTTCAGCAAAATTTAGATTTAGATGAATTTGGTACTTAAGTCAGAGGGACCAGAATTTCGTATGGTATTATCCATATAAATTCATGGGGTGATTATAATCAAAATAAGCAACAAGGATATCTTAGGTAGTTTGGTACAATCGTTTCATGCTACTTCATTTTATTAAACATTGTAAGTATTACAATTTTTAAACTGATGTAATATTTACAATGTTTAATAAAATGAAGTAGCGTGAAACGATTGTACCAAATTACCTAAGATATACTTGTTGCTTATTTTGGATATATATATTATATATATATATATATATATATATATATATACAAAATCTAAAAATATACTTGTATAATCCAAATGTGTGTGTGTGTGTATGTGATCCAAAAGAAAATATTCATTTCTGAATTTTGTCAAAGAAATTCTCTGAGAAAGAAAATTCCTTGCAAAGAGGGAATGTTTTTAAGTTTGAGGCAGCAGGATTTTAAGGGTCTTGTTTCTTAAGGGTCAGTGACAAACCAGAACCCAATCACCATACCACAGCAAACCTCTTACAGATCAGGATATTTAGGGGAACCAGTCGTCGACCGACAATATCTTCTCCCCAAGCAAAACCACGATAGATAACGTTGTGATAACGATGAAGGTAATTAATTATTTCGGACAAATTAGAAAATGGAAAAAAAAAAAACCCCAAAAAAAAAAACGAAAAGAAATATTGTAAAAATATAATAATTTTGTTAAAGGCATGATAATTGATAAAAAAAAAAAAAAAAAAATCAGGTGTTAGTCTAACAGTTTTGATTTAGGAAGTAAGGCAGCAGATAAAGGGGGCAAATATCGTATAAGGGGCTCATAGGAGAAAAAAATATTTTGTTGTTATTTTTGTTATCTTAAGTCCAATGATGCGTTTTTTCGTGTTTTTTTTTTTTACAGTTTTTGTCTTTTTTTTTTTTTGCTGCTATTTTTGCCCCCCTTTTTGTGAAGTACCAACTAAAATTCTTTTTTTTTTTATGACTAGCAACAATGAAGATCTCATTTGTGTCTGCCGGAAACTGAAATAAAAGAAATGGCAAGTTGGAATGAACGTTGCAATGAGAATTTAGTTTTGGTGTATGTGAGTGTATGTGTGTGTATATGTGTATGTATGTATGTATGTATATATATATATATATATATATATATATATATATAAAATATACATATTTATACATACATATATATTATATATATATGTATTTATACATATACATTATATAACATATTTATACATACATATATATTATATATACATTATATATATATATGTATATATCTATACATATATATGTATGTACTTATATATACATATATATTATATATACATATTTATACATACATATATATTATATATATATATGTATATATGTATATATCTATACACATATATATATATATATGTATTTATATACATACATCTATATATGTATATGCATATATATATGTATATATATATATATACACATATATATGTATTTATATATACACACACTCACATATATGTACACACACGTGTGTATGTATATACATATATAAATGTGTACATATATATATATATGCATATGTGTGTATATATATATATATATATATATATATATATATAAATGTGTTTATTTTAGAGTCTTTCATTTGCGGAAGTCATCCGGGTTCTTTTCTACGATTGCGTTATAGGATTTCATCTGTTCTCGGTTTCGTCTCTTGAAGAAGCCACACTGTAAAAAGACAGACAACGGTATTTAAATTAAAACAAGCTTCAAACATCGCACAAAAGATGTCAACATTTCTATCAACAATTTGGGGCTGTGGGGCTGAGTTGTTGGAAAAACATGGATGGGTCATTCGAAGCCTCCAATCTTCAGTCAAGAACCGGATCATCCTCGCAATTTCGGCTGATTAATCTTGAGATTGCTCCGATCCTTTTTGTATTGTCTATTTGAATGTTTTGCGCTCTTGTCCCATTTTGTATTTATATATATATATATATTCAACAACAATTGAGGAACGGCCTCAATAGGCCATTCGACCCACTAGAAAGAGCAGCCAGGACTCAAACTGCCAAATAGTAGTAATTCAGAAATTAAAGGAAAATTAAAAAACATTTACCCTATTCATCTTTAGACAATGCATTGTTTCGACGTTTTTAATGGCAAACCAGCCTAATTAAATTAAATTAAACTTAATCAAGTCAATCTACCAATGGCTCGTCTCATCGGTGGCGAAAAAATTTCTATTGAACTTTTTGCTACCCTATATTGATTAATTATATATATAGCGGCGTACGTACACCTTCTCTTATATATATATATATATATAATATATATATATATATATAATATATACAAAATAAGAAAATGGAGGAATAGATTTCTTTCAATCATCAACTTCCAGATAATACCAATTCATGTAATTTATTAACTAATTATTTAGATTAAATAGGAACATCCAAATCCAACAGAATAATACAGAATAAAACAATATACATCAATAAGTAAGATAATACCATAAGGATAATACATATAAAATGGATCTTACAGCTGTTTCAGCCTGTAGATAAGAGTATCTCATTATGCCCAGTCATGGCCAATGCTGGTGTCATGTAACCGGCACCCATACCTGTGGCATATAAAAGCACTTTTCATGCATTGGGCTTCATGGAGGCAAAGTGGCCGAAGTTGAGGCAATGATGAATGAACAAGACTTTTAGCATTATGTCTTGGTTGAGAAGACCCATCGAGCCGAGTCAAATCACAATTGTGGCACATACTGGTGTCACGCAAATGGCACCCGACCCACCTTTGACAGAGAGAAGACAAATCAGTGATGACACTCACCTTCCATAATAGGAATCCTAGGAGGAAGAGAAACAAGAGGCCAATGACGACTGCGATGAGGATAATCCACCATGGGACAGGCGGAGGAAGAGAGACATCGATGTCAGGAATGGCAACTGTTACCACCTGGGAAAATAAAAAAGAAAGAAAAAAAAACAACATTGAATGGCACTACGACAATGGGAAAGGTTTCTAGAGGAGGAAGGGAAGCAGGAGGGTGAAAGGCAGAGATATGAAATTAAATTCACCATAACTACTCCTTCTACCTGTACCCAGTACAACACGGGGTGGGGGTCGGGTGGAATGGGGTGCCTTATTTTATAAACCCTGCAGGGATGAAAGGACACTCGTCAATCCATCTCCGTTGGATCACAGAAGCAGTTGTGGGTGGGACGAGGTGGGCAGGACAGGTGATACAGATGTTGGCTGGACAGGTTATAGAGGTGGGCTGGACAGGTGATAGAGGTGGGCTGGATAGGTGATACAGATGTTGGCTGGACAGGTGATACAGATGTTGGCTGGACAAGTGATAGAGGTGGGCTGGACAGGTGATAGAGGTGGGCTGGACAGGTGATACAGATGTTGGCTGGACAGGTTATAGAGGTGGACAGGACAGGTGATAGAGGTGGACTGGACAGGTGATACAGATGTTGGCTGGACAGGTGATAGAGGTGGGCTGGACAGGTGAAGCAGATGTTGGCTGGACAGGTGATAGAGGTGGGCTGGATAGATGAAACAGATGTTGGCTGGACAGGTTATAGAGGTGGGCTGGATAGATGATACAGATGTTGGCTGGACAGGTTATAGAGGTGGGCTGGACTGGTGATACAGATGTTGGCTGGATAGGTTATAGAGGTGGGCTGGATAGATGATACAGATGTTGGCTGGACAGGTTATAGAGGTGCGCTGGACAGGTGATAGAGGTGGGCTGGACAGGTGATACAGGTGGGCTGGACAGGTGATACAGATGTTGGCTGGACAAGTGATAGAGGTGGGCTGGACAGGTGATAGAGGTGAGCTGGACAGGTGATAGATGTTGGCTGGACAGGTGATACAGATGTTGGCTGGACAGGTGATAGAGGTGGGCTGGACAGGTTATAGAGGTGGGCTGGACAGATGATACAGATGGGCTGGACAGGTGATAAAGAAAATTTTGTACCCCTTCACATATGCACCCAAGTTGTGACTGCATCTCTTATCCCCACAAAAGAAAATTTTGTACCCCTTCACATATGCACCCAAGTTGTGACTACATCTCTTATCCACACAAAAGAAAATTTCGTACCCCTTCACAGATGCACCCAAGTTGTGACTGCATCTCTCATCCCCACAAAAGAAAATTTTGTACCCCTTCACATATGCACCAAAGTTGTGACTGCATCTCTCATCTCCACAAAAGAAAATTTTGTACCCTTTCACATATGCACCCAAGTTGTGACTACATCTCTCATCCCCACAAAAGAACATTTTGTACCCCTTCACATATGCACCCGAGTTGTGACTGTATCTCTCATTCCCACAAAAGAAAATTTTGTACCCCTTCACATATGCACCCAAGTTGTGACTGCATCTCTCATTCCCACAAAAGAAAATTTTGTACCCCTTCACATATGCACCCGTGTTGTGACTGCATCTCTCATCCCCACAAAAGACAATTTTGTACCCCTTCACACATGCACCCAAGTTGTGACTGCATCTCTCATCCCCACAAAAGAAAATTTTGTACCCCTTCACATATGCACCCAAGTTGTGACTACATCTCTCATCCCCACAAAAGAAAATTTTGTACCCCTTCATATATGCACCCAAGTTGTGACTGCATCTCTCATCCCCACAAAAGAAAATTTTGTACCCCTTCATATATGCACCCAAGTTGTGACTGCATCTCTCATCCCCACAAAAGAGTATTTTGTACCCCTTCACACGTGCACCCAAGTTGTCACTGCATCTCTCATCCCCACAAAAGAAAATTTTGTACCCCTTCACACATGCACCCAAGTTGTGACTGCATCTCTCATCCCCACAAAAAAATTTTTCTACCCCTTCACATATGCACCCAAGTTGTGACTGCATCTCTCATTCCCACAAAAGAAAGTTTTGTACCCCTTCACACATGCACCTAAGTTTTGATTGCATCTCTCATCCCCACCCTAGCAAGACATATACAAAGAACATTGGGCAACAACAATGGTGCTATGACTTACATCGTATACGTTATTTCGTAAATCAGTCTCTTGAATTTCAATATTTTCTGCAGTAATCTCAAAAGTGGCACGTGACCTGATGCTCACTTCATCAGCATTTTTAAATTCCTGCAATGTAGAGAGGAAGACAGAATTGAGAAAATTAACGAGAGTTTAAACCTTATCAGATAACTGAGATTAATCTTTTGACTATAACTGCTTGTGTTACAATAAAGACAAGGACAAATTTCTTAACACACATACAGTCATAAATTAGTACAATCCAAATATCCGAGTGTAGGAAATAAGTAAGTTTCAAGTATGTATTCAGCTTGTATAAATGACAAAAGGTAGACAATATATGATGAAAAGAATTGGTCATCATAAGTCATATGCCTCGTCCTATATTGAAATCAAAGAAAATTTTGGCTGACAGTTAACCATATAACTCATGGTTTAGCAATTAAAGTTGTTAAAAATGCAAATAAAAATCGAATAATGTAAGGAATGGAAAAGATAAATAACAACTACAAGTGTTTCATAGCTAAAACAATGTTTGTTACATAACTTGTAACACACATAAAACCTGATTACCTAATCTTCAGGAGATGAGTATTTACAAATCTTCACACAACAAATGTAAACAAGTTTGTCATTATTGGCTCTGGCTAATTCTAGAGGACATTTTATGTCATAAATCACAATTGTTGAGCTACAAAAATATTGACTGTTTAGAAAAGGCTTTTTGTTTTTGCATTTCCCATCTGAATCACTCATTGATATTTCACACACATTTGCATTTGATACTATAGTTTCAAAAATACTAAAATGTTTAATATTGCAATTGAATAGAAAAGGATAAATATGCTTTTTTTTTCAGCAATCCCCATATGGATCTTTTTGAAAAATTTATCATAATTTCCAAAATAACTCAGATATGAAGAAAATTTAACCCTTTAGTGTTCGCATTATTCTGCCAAAATTAATGCCTCTTCATCTGCATTGATTTGAATTAATCATGCATTATCTTATAGCTATGAGATTTTGATGAGGTAGCTGTTAATTTTTTTAAACAATATTGTAGGGTTGGTGTGAGAGACCAGATAGGGCTAGTTTGATCATAAAACAGGTAGAATATTTTTGGCCGGATATGGCCGGTTTAAATGCTAAAGGGTTAAATACTATATATTATTTTAACTCTTAACCCCTTACCCAACAATTATTTTGAAAATAAATGTATTTTTTGAGACATATTTTTTAATTGTTTTATTTTACTATGTTTTGAATGGTGATTTCGAGGTATATTTCAAACCTTATTTATTATGAATTTTAATTCAATAATATTGATTTTAAATTACCGCTTTGGGCAGAAACGAGTTAACCCGTTTTTTTCATAAATCATATTACTTTTACAAAAAATCATGTTATTTTATTTGGTTATCGACATGGTGGGGTTATAATATAAAGGTATAAAAAAAACAACGTAAAAACAAAGTGAATACTTCTATTCATAAAATGTGCCTTCCAACCCTTCGACTGTCTCCAGGTGACTAAATCATACTCGGTCTTCAATGCCTTACTCAAGCGAAAGGTGGCAGAAATCGTCACTGCCAGACGTATAAAGTGAGCGAATATACTCGTATATGCCAAAAAAGAGTTTATAATAGACGAAGGAACTCGTTTGCTGTCGATTTTGGCGAGTCTATCTTTTGATGAGTTAACTCGCCAGAGATAGAAAAAAACGATTTCGGTCAAAACGCATATATTCGTTTCCGTTGGGTAAGGGGTTTAAGACACTTGGCGAAGCCAAAAAATATGAATTAAAAAATTTGGCAGTTAACGAGTTAATTAGGTCAGGTGATTATGCAATTCTTGTTCTTTTGTCATGCATATATTAATTTATAACATAAACACAGAGTTTATTAGATTCACACTGTATTCTGAATAAAACATCACCATCATCATTTAACATCCACTTTTGCATGCTTACATGGGTCAGACAAAATTAGCCATTACCTTCTGTTGGAGCTGCATGGAGCTTAGGTGTTTCGCTCATAAACACACACATCGCCCGGTCTGAGATTCGAACCCGTGATCCCTCGACCGCGAGTCCGCTGCTCTAACCACTAGGCTATGTGCCTCCACCATATATATATATATATATATATATTTATGCTTTGAATAAACTTCTGAAAGGTGAGTCATAGTATAGATGACCAGATTTCAACACCCTGCTATCTTTAAGATATCAAGTTAGCACTTTTATAATCAGATAAAACAATAAATTAAAAGTGAATATAACAGTGCATGTATGTTTTTAATGACTGCCACAACTCTCCCACAATTATTATAGACACACAACCTCTGATCTAGTCACATGACATATGAAATTCAATAATTTTGGTAGTTCTAGTTGGGTTAGACAAAAGAATGAAAACTACTGTTAATTACATTAGTAATACTCTCTTTACTCTTTTATTTGTTTCAGTCATTTGACTGTGGCCATGCTGGAGCACCGCCTTTAGTTGAGCAAATCGACCCCGGGACTTATTCTTTTGTAAGCCCAGTACTTATTCTATCGGTCTCTTTTGCCGAACCGCTAAGTGACGGGGATGTAAACACACCAGCATCGGTTGTCAAGCAATGCTAGGGGGACAAACACAGACACACAAACACACACACACACATATATATATACATATACAAGGGCGGTGAGCTGCAGAAACGTTAGCACGCCGGGCGAAATGCGTAGCCGTATTTCGTCTACCTTTAAGTGTTCTGGGTTCAAATTCCGCCAAGGTCGACTTTGCCTTTCATCCTTTCGGGGTCGATAAATTAAGTACCAGTTTCGCACTGGGGTCGATGTA
Organism: Octopus sinensis; assembly: GCF_006345805.1. Lineage (NCBI taxonomy): Eukaryota > Metazoa > Mollusca > Cephalopoda > Octopoda > Octopodidae > Octopus > Octopus sinensis. The sequence continues at coordinate 516 of NW_021835100.1, read as the reverse complement.
ATCGACTTAATCCCTTTGTCTGTCCTTGTTTGTCCCCTCTATGTTTAACTCTTTGTGGGTAGTAAAGAAATATATATATATATATATACATATATACAACAGGCTTCTTTCAGTTTCCGTCTACCAAATCCACTCACAAGGCATTGGTCGGCCCGAGGCTATAGTAGAAGACATTTGCCCAAGATGCCATGCAGTGGGACTGAACCCGGAACCCTGTGGTTGGTTAGCAAGCTACTTACCACACAGCCACTCCTGCGCCTATAGATAATTATTCTGTTAATTATTCTGATTTTTTTTTTTTGTCTTTTTTATTCCTTCACAGAAACTTCTTAGTTTGAGAAAGAATGGCGATAGCAATTCAACTGCTTGTTTATGGACAGAAAAGGCAATAGACTTACCTCTAGCAATGTGGCTTCCCAAAGTCGAGACCGAATGACAATCACAGCACTTTTCCCTTCTTCTAAACTGCCAATATCGCAGACGATCCTGTAACATTTTGCTCCACTGTCACAGCTC
>NW_021835099.1:40000-43253 GCF_006345805.1 Octopus sinensis | reverse complement strand
CCACTAAAAGAGATGCCAGTCTGTTGCAAGTTTAACCCTTGGTTGTTGCTGGTATTTCTTCTCAGATGACTGCACTGGAAGTGTTTTTCTCGTGGACAGAACGCACCGAACCAATAGTCCATGTGTCTATTTCTGTGTGTGTGTACGTGTATGTGTGTGTGTGTGTGCATGCTTGTGTATGTATGTATGTGTGTGCTTTTTAGCCTCTTCTGTTTTCCGGATCATTTGTCGCTCTCTTGCCAGCCGGAACACCGCTCCGCCCTTCTTTTATACTCCGCTTGTTGCTGTTAAAAGATATGTAGCCGTGTATCATAACAGCTCTGTCATTTCTACTGCTTATTACATGACCTGTGGTTTTAGATGTCTTGGTACATCGATTGAAATAAGGAATTATTTTTTAGTTTCCTTCTAATTAGATGGTCGCACCATTTCACCCTCTTCCATCTGACTACTTCAGTTCTGGTTTATGTCATGTAAATAACGTTTCTTATACAAATTACGCCAGTCTCACTATAATATCTCTTTAGTTTTAAACACATTTTAATAACCTCTTACTTATGTGTTTCTAGACCCTGATTAGAGAAACAAAAATGTGCAACCTATCAATGCAACCCTGGCTGATGTCCTACAAGCTCCAGATCCTGTTTCTTAAATCTCTCAAATGCTATACATGCTAGCGTGACCTGTCTTTTCTAACCTGTGTGTCTAGTGCGACGGGTACTACACAGCTCTCTTTGACATGTTCAACATAAGAACCATTCAGTGTGATTATTTCCTTTGCGTTGTGTAATTAATCTGTATATAATGCTATTCATTTTCATAGCCCATTTTCCCAATATTTCGTCTGAGACCATCAATATTAGGTTTGCTTCCCAACCACATAATTCCGAATTTTTTTCTTGGTCTCAACGTGTGTGACATGGCACTTTGGGCAATTTTCACCATACTGAGAAAAAAGTACTAGGGTCAATTCGTTCGACTAAAACTTATTCCAGGGGCCCTCCACCTCCTCCAGCATGGCTGCAGTCTCATGACTGAAATAAAGGAAAAAGTTTTAAAATATATATTTCCTCACTTCGTTATTATCTGTGAACACATATTTTCTCTATTCTCCTTTCAGTGAAGAAAACACATCTGTCTCCATGACATTTCTCCTTCACTCACTCTCTATCTCTTTTGCTACTTCTCTCTCTCTCTCTCCTCTCTCTTATAGCTTTGCCTCTCCCATACACTTTCCTCATCAGTCCATGCTTCTCTCTCTCTCATATCACATGTTGCTTCCCTGCGCGTGGAGAATTAATCCAGCAAAGACGTTCAACATTTTTATAATTGTTTTTCATCTCCGCTGTTTCGTTTAACATATTTTCTCTCTTCATTGTGAACCACAAACATAATCATTCTTCATTATTTTTCACACCATAACTTACTTCTCCTTGATCTGTTTCTCTCTGCCTTTCGGTCCTGATATGGCCCCTCCTCCATACCGTTGCCCACAAATTCCATAGGTTCTACAACGATGAGCCCCCAATATACTACAAGCACTATGACGAACAATCTCATTATGAATCTAACTCTGCAGGATCACAACGTTCAAAAACCCATCTACAGACATCTACACATCTGTGCCTTACCTCAATATACAACACTTAACCTATATTGGGTGCTTGTCACACGTAGTTGCAGTACTTACAATCTTGAGAAAATATGACATACAACAGACAATTTGTAATACGTCCAGGCTGACAAGCAAGCTTTAATACGTGACTGCACGAAGATGTTGAATCCTATACAAACACAACATATAAATGGAACTTGTAGATTATAAACCGTAATGGTTAGCACAAGGTTTATCGAAAAATCAAATTCTGGATTAGTTACATCCACATCTTGGCTATAGGCTCCAAGAAGGGAAGTGCTGTTCCCTTGCATATTCCGCTATAATGCCTAGACGAATAGTAAAATTCTGACCAATAGCAATATTCTGAACATATGGACGTGATAGATGTGTAGCGAGACCAATTTCTATTATTGTATATTTGGAAACATTAAGTTAGTTTCTGAAAGCTCACCACGCTACTCTGTTGAGATTGGTTAAAATAACTATCATAAAATTATTGGACATTTATTGAACCCTGTGTTGTGATCAGCTGAGTGTTGCGCGGGCGCTTGATCGAAGGTCCAATAACGTTACGCGTTATATATTTCTGGAGCCTCATTTCTTTTCATAAATTGGTGCCATAAATTATTTACGAGTCAGAGAGGTGAGAGTCATTCATCGAGGCGAAGTATGCGGATTCTGCCGTTTTCAGCATTAATTTGCTTACTCCATCTAATTTTTGAGAGCGGTCGAGTTCACTTTTAGTATTCTCGTTTGTGAGAGCAGTCGAGTTTATTTCAGATATTCTCATTCTAAAAATCATCTCTGGCTCATCGTTGAGTGGATGTTGGTATTGTCTCGGTGGAGGTTTGCACCTTTTAAGTGCTCTACTGATTATTGTTATTGTTGTTGCTGCTGCTGCTGCTGATGATGATGATGATATACAAGGTAATTCGGTAAACTGAAAATATCATTTCAGTCACCTATTCGATTGATTTATTTACAGAGTAATTCAGTTAACTGAAAGTACCTTTTCAGTTATCCATTCGGATGTTTAATTTAAAGAGTTTACAAGTTTATCCGTGCTCCATCCTTGCCTCATTCGTTACTGTTGTGGAAGGATTCCGACAACTCCCATATGATTAAAATTGAATTGTCACAACATTTGCTATGAATAAAGAACTGTCGAGTTATCAGCAGTTCGCTGTGAGCCGTGTAACCTCGTATAACAGGAAGCCTCGTGCGTTCGTGTAAATACTTCGTTAAATTATTTATCAAACATACAAGGATATAAAAGTTACTTATAAAGGAAATATACTTACACCATACCTCACGTTTTTGACAGTATCCGCGGAAGGAAGAGACTTGTGGATGACATGAATTACATATTATGAAGCACAGAAACAAAACGCTGATGAATCTAAGACTTACAGGAAATTCGAAATTATGTCCTGTAACGCTCGAGTGCACATTAGGATACATGATGAAGATCATACCATAATTCAGCACATTGGTGAAGATCCTCATTGTTCATGTGCTTCAAAATCCATGCATCATATTCAGGTGGGGTTATTCAGTGTTCCGCAGTTGTTTGCATTACCCCCACCCAAAAATAAACTTACAGCCGCCTTTTTTATAAGCTAAATGAATTACTCC
>NW_021835099.1:27500-35000 GCF_006345805.1 Octopus sinensis | reverse complement strand
ACTGCAGCACCAACGGCAGAAGAATTGGAAGAATTCTGGAAAGAAATATGGTCGGCGAACGAACAGCCAAAAAAAAGGAGTATGAAAATAACAAACTCGGCATCTGAACAACTTTGGACCCCCATAACAACTGAAGAGGTCACCCAGGCACTGCAAAAACTAAGCAACTGGAAGGCACCTGGGCATGACAAGATCCCCAACTTCTGGTTGAAATATCTAACAGGAATGCACAAAAGCTGGCTGAAAACTTTAACAGCATACTAGCAGAGCCAGAGACAATGCCTGAATGGCTCACGAAGGAGAAAACCATCTTAATTCCAAATCAAATGAAACAACAACCAGAAAACTACAGACCAATAACCTGCCTCCCTACTATGTTCAAGGCATTTACTGCAGTGATATCGCAAAGGCTGAACAAGCACCTGGAACAAAACAAACTGTTCCCAGAAGAGCAGAAAGGATGCCGCAAGGGCTCATATGGCTGTAAAGATCAACTAATGATTAATAAAGCCGTAACTGAAAACAGCCACAGAAAGAAGAAAGGCCTCAGTATGGCCTGGATTGACTACAAAAAGCGTTTGATAGCATCCCCCACACATGGATCCTTGAAACACTAACCATTAACAAAGTAGCACCAACAATCATAAAATTCATAGAGCACTCTATGAATAAATGGCAAACAGTCCTACACCTCCAAACAAAAGAGGGACTCGTGAAAACCAAAGACATCCCCATTAGAAGAGGAATATTCCAGGGAGACACGCTCTCTCCACTCCTTTTCTGCTTGGCACTGTCACCTCTATCTGATATGCTAAATAGAACTGGATGCGGATAATGTTACGTTACGGCAAAACGATCAGCCACCTTTTATATATGGATGACCTAAAACTATACGCTGCAAATGACAAACAGCTGGAAACACTATTAAAGACAGTTCATGGATTTACCAAAGAAATAGATATGAAATTTGGATTAGAAAAATGCGCCAAAGTAACCATGAAAAGAGGAAAACTAGTTAAGAGTAACAACATCACACTAGATAAAACCAATGAAATAAAAGAATTAGACCAAAGCCAAACTTACAAATACTTAGGAATCCATGAACTAGATAAGACACAACACACACAAATGAAAGAGAAAATAAAAAAAGAATATTATAGACGAGTTAGATCAATACTGAAAAACAGAGCTCAATGCTAAAAACAAGATAATAGGTATCAACACTTTAGCTGTCCCAGTTATAAGTTACAGCTACAATATCCTTAACTGGACACGAAATGAACTGTCCAAAATAGATAGGAAAACAAGAAAAATACTGACAGGATCTAGGATGCATCACCCAAAATCTGACATAGAAAGACTATATATACAACGTATAGAAGGTGGTAGAGGCCTTATACAGCTGGAAAACTACTATAAAATAACCACCATAGGACTGCAAAAATACCTACTTCAGAAGGAAGGAAAACTGATCCAGATAGCAGCAAAACACGAGCAAAACAAAAAACTGTTCTCAGTATTTAAGGAAGCTGACAAATACAAACAAGAAATCATACCACCTAATAAACACAAAGAAGAAGAAGAAGATGATGAAGAAACAACAAAAGCTATAAAACAAATGAAATCCAAACTAAAAATAGAACAGCAACGAGCCATGATAAAACGATGGCAAGAAAAACCCCTTCATGGTAAATACTTCACTAAACTAAACGCAAAAGAAATAGACAAAGAAAAATCCCAGCAATGGTTGAGAAACTCAGGACTCAAAGCAGAAACAGAGGGATTTTTAATTGCAGCACAAGACCAAAGCCTCCCCACCAGAAATTACCAAAAACATGTAATGAAAAGAAATATTACAAGTAACTGCAGAATATGTGGAGATGACAAGAAAACAATAAATCATATTATCTCTAGCTGCCCAGGCCTGGCTAAGAAGGAATATATTCACAGACATGACAGAGTTGGAACCTACATACATTGGAAGATATGCCAACATTATGGAATAACAACAGAAAAAAGATGGTATAGGCACACACCAGAAAAGGTCACAGAAAACGAGAAAGCAACCATACTCTGGGATATGCCGATACACACAGATAGAGCAATTAAGGCCAACAGACCAGATATAGTTGTCAGAGATCATGAAGAAAAAAAATGCTTTCTAATTGATGTATCAATACCGACAATACGTGTCTCTAAAAGAAATGGAGAAACTCTCAAAATACAAAGACCTAGAAATAGAGGTAACTAGAATGTGGAACCTGAAAACAGAAACAATTCCTATCATAGTAAGTGCATTAGGCATGATAAAAAAATATTCAGACAAATACATAACAAAAACACCAGGACTTACAAACACATATAACATACAGAAAATTGCACTACTAGGCACTGCACACATCCTACGCAGAACACTTTCCATACAATAACCATCAGAGCATCACAACAAATCACAGCACATACCCAAGGCACACAGAGCTGCGCTCGGTAGTGAAGTGAAAGCTCGCTAAAAAAATAAAACTACTGAATAATAATAATAATAATAATATTAATAATAATGATAACTTCTACTAAAGGCAGAAGGCCTGAAATTTGGGGAAGGATGATTAGTCAATTACAATGACCCCAGTGTTTCACTGATAGTTAATTTATTGACCCCTGAAAGGATTAAGGCAAAGTCTACCTTGGTGGAATTTGAACTCAGAACATAAAGGTGAATAAAATGCTGCTAAGCATTTTGTCCAATGTGCTAATGTTTCTGCCAACTTGCCGCCATAATGATGATGATGATGATGATGAAGATAAAAACAATTTTGGTAAAGTGGAATATATAGTCCATTAATCAACCCCAGTACTCAACTGGTACCTATTTTACTGACCCTAACAGGATGAAAGGCAAAGTCAGCTTCATGGTAATCAGAATTTGGAATGTAAAGTCAGAAGAAATGCTACTAAGCGGTTTGCCTGATGTGCTCATATTTCCGTCACCTTAACAACAATAACAACAACAATACTACTAATAAAATGTGCTGTTTAGCCCTTGGTCAACCCTGACTGCGAAGGCCTGAGATCAAAAGCATTCTAGCTGTGACCATCCTGTCTTTTTCCTATTTGCAATGACCATATAACCATGTGAGTTCACATGTCCTTGTTTTAAGATACGAGGCAGATGTGGCTGCTACATCTAACAGACCTAACCACCACATACACGATCTCTCATTGGTTCATTATTAGCTTGTGCAAATAAATAGACAGGAACAGTTTGACAGGACCCTGCTTAGATTTTCAGTAGACGCATCAGATAGCATTTTTATCTGATGTACTTACTACTACTACCACAGATAACTGTGGTTGTTCAATAGGATTGAGTATTGGGTATATCTATTGATGAGGGGGTCTATTCATATCCATTCCCTGTCTTCAGTCATCATATGTTGTCAGAATCATAAGGACGCCTTCCTCACACTCATATTTGGGTATTTTAAACATGATGTAGCTAACCCCTCTCTCTGTCAAACCACAGTGGAAATCTTTCAAAGAAAAAGAGAGAAAGAGAGAGAGAGAGGAAGAGAGAGAGAGAGAGAGAGAGAGAGAGAGAAGAATGAGAGAGTGCAAAATATAATGATGTATTCCTTTCAGTACCTGATGTTGTATTGAAAGAATGAAAAAGCAAAGTTGACGTTGATGCGATTTGAACTCAGGGCACAGAATGCCAGAATGACTACTTCAATACATTCTAAGCAATCCGCTAACAATCCTGTCGAATCCCCAAGTAACAACTGGCAGGTATTTAATGCATGGAACATGCTTGGATGGAGTTGAAAGGCAAGAGGAGGTAATCCCTGTTTTTCTTTACCAGTGAGTGTTGCTAATTAAACCATCACCCATGTTGCTAATTGCACTTTAATTAGCAGATCGTTCGTAGTCATTATCTCCTGTGTTAACATTTCCTTTATTTACATTTGACAGCAGTTCATTATAAAAAATCTATTTGAAATGTCTCATCTTGTCAATCGGTTTCTACTATTTGGTTATTAATAACCAAATTTTGAATATGTTTTCATAATGATGCCTTTAATGGACTTATGTCTGCAAGTTTATTTGAAGTATGATAATTTTTTTTGTTTTTATTCCAGTTTGTGAATTTGTTTCATATTAAAATTTTGCATGAAGTCACTACGTTTTACCCCCTTAATACATTTTGTTTGATTTTTAAATTTAAAAATTTAAAACATGATAAAAAGAAAAGAAAAACAGTTTTCATTAGGAGCAGTGTTATATATTTTTTAATATAAAAATGAGAAATTTAAAAGCAAATATTTGAACAGCATTGTTAAAAACAACAACATTGTGTAATTCCTTCTGTCAAATATAATTCTTCAGAAAAGAACAAGCATTATCAATGTATTCTGTTTTTAATTTAATTATTTCTTCTCAATTCAATTTAGCTGTTTTCAAATTATTTCAGAGATTACACTTGTGTAGATAATGCAACACTTAAGGGACATTGATAATTGAAGAAGACAAGTTTACATATTTTCAGTTAATAATCTCATTACTTAATTTCAACAGGAATAATCCTTTACAAGAGTCTTCCCCATGACCACCACCTCTCCTCCCGCTCATCCTTCCACACCTTCTCTTCAGGCTAAAAAATTACTCTCAATTTTCAGTTTTCCAGGAAGCAAACGAATGTATCTGCCAATAATTTCCCAAACATATTTTTGATATTTTTGAGCAAACAGACAACTGACTAAAATCATTATTATTATTATTATTATTATATAACATATTGAATTCTTCAGGCTGGAATTACCTATAAAAGATATTTATATTGGAGAATTAGAGTGGATGGGGATGGGGGGAAGGAAGAATATTTTTAAATCCTTCATTTACTGATGAAGTAATTTTAATTACACATAATTTTATGAGTTCAAATAAACAAGACACTGGAACGCCATCCTTCTCCACCGCCATTAATACAAAGATAATGAAGAACATAATCCAACCAACATCTATTTCACAAAGACACAAATATTAAAGTAAACAATATTCTTGAAAAAAAATTTCTCCTTCTCATACATACTCATACATACAAATATATATATACATGTATATATATATATATATATATATATATATATATATATATATATATATATATGCATACATAATATATATATATATATATATATATATATATGCATACATACATATATACATAAATATATACATGTATGTATGTATATATATATATATATTATATATATATATATATAATATATATATATATATATATATATATGCATACATAATATATATATATATATATATATATATGCATACATACATATATACATAAATATATACATGTATGTATGTATATATATATATATATATATATATATACCAATTAAGGACTGAACACGAACAAGTGGACAGTCAACATGCTAGATATAGACGTCAAATCGCCATTCTCCACAAAAAGTCTATGTTCTCAGATCAAACTCAACACAAAACCAAAACAATAAACAAGTGAAAAATATACGAAATAAATATTTACCCATGTACTAAATTCAGTTTCGGCTGTTATTTTCCGCAAGGAAAAGTGCAGCCATCATCAGCATGGTCCCATATAAAATGTAATTTGCTGTACTAAATGCCAACACGATACCGAAATATCGCGTGCATGGAGTACGGCCTATTACATTTGAAATATATATTTCAAATGTCTCTAATTTTGGCGCGATGAGACCCGAGAAAACTAGCCTGCAGCTAATAGTTAGCAGCAGTTAATTTATCGGTTAGAGAACAAATATTTATATAACATTAAATTTAGGGTAAAAATTGATATTTATCAATTAGCACCAGTGGTCTAGCATATTAAAGAAAGAATCCGAAGATTAAAATATTTATATATACCAATTAAGGACTGAACACGAAAAAGTGGACAGTCAACATGCTAGATATAGACGTCAAATCGCCATTCTCCACATTCTCATCGCGCCAAAATTAGAGACATTTGAAAAATATATTTCAAATGTAATAGGCCGTACTCCATGCACGCGATATTTCGGTATCGTGTTGGCATTTAGTACAGCAAATTACATTTTATATGGGACCATTTAGTACATGGGTAAATATTTATTACGTATATTTTTCACTTGTTTATTGTTTTGGTTTTGTGTTGAGTTTGATCTGAGAACATAGACTTTTTGTGGAGAATGGCGATTTGACGCCATTGATGACTTTCTGGAGCTTGGAATCATCAGCGAAAGTTCTGATGTTATTGTGTTTGATGGTGTCAGTAATATCATTAATGTAGATGATGAAGAGAAGTGGGTCCAACACAGTGCCTTGTGGGACACCACTGCTGACTTTTGCTGGGCTGGATTTGACTCCTTCGACTACAACATGTTGGGTTCTGTTAGACAGGAAGCACTTGATCCACTGCAGCAGCTTTCCAGTGACACCAATATTGGACAGCTTTCTCAAAAGGATCTTATGATCAACCCTGTCAAAGACCTTGCTGAAATCAAGGAAGATGACATCAGTGTTGGAACCCTCTCCCAAGGCTCTCAAAACGTCATCAAAATGATGCAGTAGCTGCGTCAGGCAATCCCTTCCATTACGGAATCCATGCTGGTTGGAGTTCAGCATATCATGACTCTCAAGGAAGTGAGTCATACGCGATCTCAGCACTCTCTCAAATACCATAATGATATGAGAGGTGAGTGAGATTGGACGGTAATTCACGGCAAGCGATTTGTTTCCTTTTTTGAAAACTGGGAATACAAACTGGGATAGGTCTTCTGGTATATATCCAGCATCCAGTGAGTTCCGCCACAGATTGGCTAGAGGGGGTGCAAGTTGGTGTTGACACATCTTCAAGACACAAGCAGGGAACCTATCGGGACCTACTGCTGATTTATGCTTCATTTCCTTTATTGCTGCTAAGACATCAGTAGCACCAAAGGTTATGTCCGATAAAGTGTATTGGGGAGTAACATCACTGATACAGACCAGATCAGTGATATCAGGATTGCTGAAAACAGAGCAATATTGTTTCTGCAATATCTCTCCATGGTTTTGGCATTGTCTTGAAGAGTACCATTTTCATCAATCAGAGGGCCAACAGTAGAACCAGTGACTCTGTGTTTTTTTGCAAATGAAAAGAATACTTTGGGATTGAGTTGATTTGATTCTCAATGGCCCAGGCCTCTTCAGCTCTTCGCTGACTATTGATGATAGTCATAATGTTGTTTTGGAGTTTATGTTTTTTAATCTCTAGCGACGAGATGGCAGTCAGGTTGGTGTGTTGCTGTTGACAGTATTTCAGCTCGTTGATTTTTTTTGTTAATTCTTTTAATTTTCCTGATGAGAGATTTTCTATTTCTAGGGATTCGACACTTAGATTTGTTTGCAGATCTTAATGGGGTGTGGTTTGCACATATGTTCGTAATGGTGTCTACAAATGACTGCCAGGACTTTTTGATGTTA
>NW_021835099.1:15000-22500 GCF_006345805.1 Octopus sinensis | reverse complement strand
AGTTAGATAATTAGTTAGTTAGTTAGTTAGTTCATTTTTGGCTCAAAAAGCAAAAAGCAAGGCCATGTAGGGGGGACATGGAGTTATGTACAGGGTGGTGTTCATGTAAAGAGTTCAGGCCATTTCTGGTCAAGGGAGACTTTGAACCGAGCGGTCGTCAGCATCTTCACCATCTCGTCCGGAAGCTTGTTCCACGGATCCGCAACCCGGACGGAGAAAGACCCTCTCCTTCGACTGAGATGAGATCGTCGCAGATAGAGCTTTTCGGAGTGACCCCGCAACCTACGCTCTGGAGCAGGAGTGAAGAACAGCTCTTTCGAGAGGTTACACTTTCCGCTTATGATGTTGTGAGCAAGAATGAGATCACCACGGCGTCGTCTAGGGGGTATGGAGAAAATCAGGTGTAGTGTTGGCGAATCTCAGGAAGCATGGAAGTTTTGAAGGATGCAGTGCTCCGACAACTAACAACTGATACCGGCAGTTTGTTCCATGCTTGTGTGTGTATGGATGGGAGAAAATCAGGTGTAGTGTTGGCGAATCTCAGGAAGCATGGAAGTTTTGAAGGATGCAGTGCTCCGATAACTAACAACTGATGCCGGCAGTTTGTTCCATGCTTCAGCGTGTGTATGGAAGGGACAAAATCAGGTGTAGTGTTGGCGAATCTCAGGAAGCATGGAAGTTTTGAAGGATGCAGTGCTCCGATAACTAACAACTGATGCCGGCAGTTTGTTCCATGCTTCAGCAACTCTCAGCGTGAAAAAATGTTTCCTGAAGTCATGGGAGCTGTGCTGTTTTCTGACTTTCTAAATATGACCACGGGTGTTAGATGGGTGGAGTTTGAAAAGGTGCTCAGAGTTATTGTTTGTAAGATGGTTAATAATTTTATGGGTGTCTGCCAAGTCAGCTGCCAGACGTCGGAGTTTCAATGTATCCATGCCCAGGGAAGTAAGGCGTTCAGAATATGGCAAATTCCTGATGGAGGTTATTCTTTTGGTTGCACATCGCTGAACGGCTTCCAGACGATTGATATCCTGGGCAAGAAAGGGGTTCCAGACCGGTGATGCAAATTCCAGGTGAGATCTTACCATAGCTATATAAAGCCGCAGATAGATAGTCGGAGAGCGGCTCACAAAGGACTTGGTGAGTGATGCCAAGACACCCTCAGGCTTCTTGGCTATTTTAGCAATGTGTTTTGTCCAACACGAATCTCTGTCGACAATAATACCCAGGTCACGTTCACAAGAAGACTTTTTGAGATTAGTGTTGTGGAGGGAGTAATTGGACGCTGGGTAGTAAAAAATATATATAAAAGAAGGAAGGAAAATCAATGTTTTTTCGTCCTCTCTTCCGTTGTCACTTTCCATGATGAATATTTTAATTATTATTGTTGAAGCTGTTGTCATCGTCTTAATTCTTGTTCTTGCATTTGTTGCTGTTGTTGTTATAGCAATTGCTGCTGATTTTATTGTGCGCCCTTTTCAAGCCTAGCCTAACCCTAACCCTAATGGGCCCGGTTTCCCGGTTTCTGTGGCGTATGTGTTCCCCCACCCTCTGCGTTACCCAAGAAACAGGAAGAAAGTATGAGAGAAAGTTGGGGCGAAAAAGTAGAACAGGGGGTCGCCACCGACCCCTGCCGGAGCCTCGTGGAGCTTTTAGGTGTTTTCGCTCAATAAACACACACAACGCCCGATCTGGGAATCGAAACCGCGATCCTCCGACCACGAGTCCGCTGCCCTAACCACTGGGCCATTGCGCCTCCACAAAATAATTTCGCCCTTTTCAAGCCTAGCCGGGCTCGTGGGCCCGGTTTCCCGGTTTCTGTGGCGTATGTGTTCCCCCTCCCCTCAGCGTTACCCAAGAAACAGAAAGAGAGAGTGAGAAAAAGTTGTGGCAAATGAGTACAACAGGGGTCGGTGGCCGGAGTCTCGTAGAGCTTTTAGGCGTTTTCGCTCAATTGAAGCACTTCGTCGGTTACGACGACGAGGGTTCCGTTTGATCCGAATCAACGGAACAGCCTGCTCGTGAAATTAACGTGTAAGTGGCTGAGCACTCCACAGACACGTGCACCCTTAACGTAGTTCTCGGGGATATTCAGCGTGACACAGAGAGTGACAAGGCCGGCCCTTTGAAATACAGGTACAACAGAAACAGGAAGTAAGAGTGAGAGAAAGTTGTGGTGAAAGAGTACAACAGGGGTCCCCACAATCCCCTGCAGGAGCACTCCGTCGGTCACGACGATGAGAGTTCCGGTTGATCCGAATCAACGGAACAGCCTGCACGTGAAATTAACGTGTAAGTGGCTGAGCACTCCACAGACACGTGCACCCTTAACGGAGTTCTCGGGGATATTCAGCGTGACACAGAGAGTGACAAGGCCGGCCCTTTGAAATACAGGTACAACAGAAACAGGAAGTAAGAGTGAGAGAAAGTGTGGTGGGTGAAAGAGTACAACAGGGGTCCCCACAATCCCCTGCAGGAGCACTCCGTCGGTTACGACGATGACGATGAGAGTTCCGGTTGATCCGAATCAACGGAACAGCCTGCACGTGAAATTAACGTGTAAGTGGCTGAGCACTCCACAGACACGTGCACCCTTAACGGAGTTCTCGGGGATATTCAGCGTGACACAGAGAGTGACAAGGCCGGCCCTTTGAAATACAGGTACAACAGAAACAGGAAGTAAGAGTGAGAGAAAGTTGTGGTGAAAGAGTACAACAGGGATCACCACAATCCCCTGCAGGAGCACTCCGTCGGTTACGATGATGAGAGTTCCGGTTGATCCGAATCAACGGAACAGCCTGCACGTGAAATTAACGTGTAAGTGGCTGAGCACTCCACAGACACGTGCACCCTTAACGGAGTTCTCGGGGATATTCAGCGTGACACAGAGAGTGACAAGGCCGGCCCCTTGAAATACAAGTACAACATAAACAGGAAGTAAGAGTGAGAGAAAGTTGTGGTGAAAGAGTACAACAGGGATCACCACAATCCCCTGCAGGAGCACTCCGTCGGTTACGACGATGAGAGTTCCGGTTGATCCGAATCAACGGAACAGCCTGCACGTGAAATTAACGTGTAAGTGGCTGAGTACTCCACAGACACGTGCACCCTTAACGGAGTTCTCGGGGATATTCAGCGTGACACAGAGAGTGACAAGGCCGGCCCTTTGAAATACAGGTACAACAGAAACAGGAAGTAAGAGTGAGAGAAAGTTGTGGTGAAAGAGTACAGCAGGGTTCACCACCATCCCTGCCGGAGCCTCGTGGAGCTTTAGGTGTTTTCGCTCAATAAACACTCACAACGCACGGTCTGGGAATCGAAACCGCGATCCTCCGACCACGAATCCGCTGCCCTAACCACTGGGCCATTGCGCCTCCACAAAATAAATTCGCCCATTTCAAGCCTAGCCGGGCTCATGGACCGGGTTTCCCGGTTTCTGTAGCGTATGTGACCCCCACCCCAGCAGGACGGGACGTTACCCAAGAAACAGAAAGAGAGAGTGAGAGAAAGTTGTGGCAAATGAGTACAACAGGGCTCGCCACCACCCCCTGCCGGAGCCTCGTGGAGCTTTTAGGCGAACGTAATAATACGACGCTAATGTATAGCTTCACCGCGTATGTAATAGCAAAAATCTTCTCCCTGGAGGTAAGACAATTTTTTCTAGTTTGTTGCACACACGCATTTTTGCTAGTACATACGCGGTGAAGCTATACATTAGCGTCGTATTATTACGTTCGCTATTTCCAGTAAATATCGGTACTTCGTTGTGCCATATATTTACTTCTTTGTATATTTTCCCCTCACGGGCTATTCTTTACTGGAAAGCAATACTCTAGTATTGCATTACTAATTTATTGAAACTTCTTCACCGTTCTCGTGCTGTTAGCGTTTCGGCGTTTCAGTCGAGTGTAATGGCATTAATGTGGTAACATCTGAAAGGTTGTCGTGGTATATGTTTGGCTGATGAAGATAGATCAAGTATATGTGGGCAGGCATATCTTGAAAAATCTGAAACCGGCGCCGGTCCCATATTGTCCTTTTCTACGTATTTCATCTTTCAGATGTTCTCCCTGGAGGTAAGACAATTGTTTTCAAGTTTGTTGCACACACGCATTTTTGCTAGTACATACGCGGTGAAGCTACACATTAGCCTCGTATTATTACGTTCGCTATTTTCAGTAAATATCGGTACTTCATTGTGCCATATATTTACTTCTCTCTTCTCTCTCTCTCTCTCTCTCTCTCTTCTCTATATATATATATATATATATATATATATATATATATATGTATGTATGTGTATGTGTGTGTGTTTGTGTGTCTGTGTTTGTTCCCCTAGCATTGCTTGACAACCGATGCTGGTTGTTTATGTCCCTGTCACTTAGCGGTTCGGCAAAAGAGACCGATAGAATAAGTACTGGGCTCACAAAGAATAAGTCCCGGGGTCGAGTTGCTCGATTAAAGGCGGTGCTCCAACATGGCCGCAGTCAAATGACTGAAACAAGTAAAAACAAGAAAATTCCTGGAGAAGGACATCATGCTCGGAATGGTCAGTGGCAACAGGGGCCGACCAAGAACCCGTTGGCTTGACACCATCAAGAGTGACACGGGAATGGACATAGCCAACCTGAAAGAAGCGACCCAGGATAGAACTGCCTGGGGGACACTGATCCAACGAGTAACCGAGAGTCAACTTCGACTGAGCGGATAGATAGATAGATAGATAGATAGACAGACAGACAGACAGACAGACAGACAGACAGATAGATAGATAGATAGATAGATAGATAGATAGATAGATAGACAGACAGACAGACAGACAGACAGACAGACAGATAGATAGATAGATAGATAGATAGATAGATAGATAGATAGATAGACAGACAGACAGACAGACAGATAGACAGACAGACAGATATGTTTCTTTATTAGCCACACAGGGCTGCACACAGATAGAACAAATTACAAGGTAGAGCTTTTCTTTTGAAGGTTTAAAAAAAAAAAAGAAAGGGAAGGGGGAGTTTCGATCAAAAGGGATCGTAAAAGGAGAGAAAGTGGACAAAAAAAGGGGGGTTAAAAAAGGGGGAGAGGAAAAAAAAAATTGATCAATAGGGATCGTTATCACAGAAATGTCAATATGAAGTGTAAAGGGGAGGACAGGTGAGGTTTACCCGTGGAAAGAAAAGCCTACGGAAAAGACCACGGTAACCTCGGTCAATGGAGTCATGTTATATTTCTTTTTTTTTTTGCAAATAAGCAACTCTCTGTTTTCAATTTCTGGGTTCATAGGATCATGCTGAAGGTAGCTTCGTCATTCATACGTGCCATTCTTGCTACATTCACCCATCTTTTTTTTAAAACATTCGCTAGACAAAACTTGCCTCTCTACTCTCACTTTCCTTTTCAAGTGGTACTTGAAGAAGTTGATGAGAGATTGACCAGAGAGGAAAGTGTTTGTCTCCAATCCTTTCAGACGCGTTCACCTGATACATTCTTTCGCCATAGCCACAAGGATGATGAAAATAGCTCTTCCTTCCCGTTTGAAGGAGGGAGGCGTGACAATATTGACGATAGACTCAGCTGATAAACCGACTCGTCCCACACGTGACAGCAGTTGTTCGACATAAGCCCACAGGTCGGAAATTGTTGGACACTGCACGAGTGCGTGCAGAACGGTTTCGTCGCTCTGACCGCAACTCGGGCAGGTCGGCCCCGTGTTTCTCGAGCCGTGTCTGTAAAGCTTATCCCGAACGGGTAGCGCTTCTCGGTAGCACTGCCAGGCCAGGGATCTCTGGAAGTTGTCCATGGGCCCTGGCCCGAAAGTCGTCCTGAACAGGCGGGTCAGGTACTCCTCGTCGACGTCCAGGTTCACCCCGAGCTCGTCGTCGTACCTCCCCTCCACTAAACCCCTATAGAATGCTTTGGTTGTGTTGA
Source organism: Octopus sinensis (assembly GCF_006345805.1). Taxonomy (NCBI): domain Eukaryota; kingdom Metazoa; phylum Mollusca; class Cephalopoda; order Octopoda; family Octopodidae; genus Octopus; species Octopus sinensis. The sequence goes on along the minus strand of NW_021835099.1, from coordinate 16,566 downwards.
AGTCACTCAAGGTCGACCCAGGACGGCAGAGTTGCTTGAGAGCAACGCGACACTCGCGGTGCCATTCGCCCTTCTTCGGCCTCTTTTTGATCCACGACTGCAGTTCGGTCATGGAGACGAGCTGCGGGAAAGCGTGCCTCACAAACGGACGACCACACCTGTTCACCGTCGTCTACATAGAGCCAGAGATGTCGCAGTCTCAGCGCGTGTCTGCGCATCATCAACACGGCATGCCCAGCCCTCCTTTTAACGGGTGTTGACAGCAAATGGATCGCCTGACCATCGGGACGCATCCTTTCCACAAGAAGCGAAAGAGAATGCGTTGTAGTTTGGTGATGGTAGGGTCGGGACAAGGTACGACGGTCAGGCGGTAGTAGATGACGGACGCGATGTACGTGTTCGCCACCTCCGCCCGACCTTTTAGGGACAGTTTCCTCTCGGCCCATTGCCGGGCGAGAGTGACCACCCTACTCGTTATCTCGTTCCAGTTCTTCTCCACTTGGAGGTCCGGACCAAACCAGATCCCGAGCAACTCAACCGGGCCGTCGGTCCAGCGTCCCACGACGGAGGCGCTGGTGGACGGCATGGGCTTGCTTCTCCAGGTGCCTAGTCGCAAGCCCACTGACTTTTCCCGGTTGATTTTCGCTCCTATCACCGCTTCGTAGTTTTTCAGTGTCTCGGCGACCTGCTCGATGTGCTCGTGGCGAGACACTATGACGGTGACGTCGTCCGCGTATGCAGACACGCTCGTCCCGCATCCCAGTTCTCGCGGGATGCCTCTCAAGGTTGCCAGCTTCCGCAATAATGGCTCGAGAGTCAATACGTATAGAAGCGACGAGAGGGGGCATCCCTGACGGACCGAAAGTGCGCAGACAGATAGATAGCTGGACAGATAGATTGATAGACAGATAGACAGACAGACAGACAGACAGACAGATAGACAGTCAGACAGACAGACATACAGATAAATAGATAGATAGATAGATAGATAGATAGATAGATAGACAGACAGACAGACAGACAGACAGAGAGACAGACAGTCAGACAGACAGACAGATAGATAGATAGATAGATAGATAGATAGATAGATAGATAAGATAGCTAGCTAGCTAGCTAGCTAGATAGATAGATAGATAGATAGATAGATAGATAGATAGATAGATAGATAGATAGATAGATAGATAGATAAGATAGATAGATAGATAGATAGATAGATAGATAGATAGATAGATTGATAGATAGATAGATAGATAGATAGATAGATAGATAGATAGATAGATAGATAGATAGATAGATAGCACAGAATACAATCTACAGATTGTTCTGCTTATAATTCAATTCCTAATTCATCCAGACATATCCAAAAATTATGGTTCTATGAAAGATACACAGGATCGAACTCCGAACTCAGATTTTAAAAATATTAAAAAAAAATTTATCTTTTCACATTACTTGAAGAATTTTTCACTTACTGCTATGACTGCCAAACCATCTTTTGGTTTTTTGTTACGTGTGAAATATTGGTTCAATTCCTTGGCCACATGTAATTTGTTATCTTTCGCAGTG
>NW_021835099.1:5000-10000 GCF_006345805.1 Octopus sinensis | reverse complement strand
TCACAATCAATAGATTCAACATCTTCAGATGTGATAGACAAGGCAGATCCATGGGGGCGTATCATGTATATCCATGATACCTATGCATGCATAGAACTTGTCAACGAATCAAATGCCTACTGCAGCCTGCTGTGCATAAAAATCATCCAACTTAATACAGTTGTAACAATAATGTACAGACCACCAAACAGCCCAACATTATCCTTCACTGAGCCACTGACGAAGCTCCAACAAATTCTGGGAAACATGGCGAGTCCAATGCCAGACATTATCCTCCTTGGTGACTTCAACTTCCCTAACATCATCTGGCCACATGGACACATACTAAAACTGGGGACAAGAGCTGAACAAATACAGGCAGCCAAACTGTTGGAAGTCACAGAGAAATTATACCTCAAACAAATGATGACAGAAGCAACAAGAAATAATAATACGATCGACTTGGTTTTCACCAACAACGAGGACACGCTATTTGACCTTCACTCAACCCCAACAATCCTTTCAGACCACAATATTATTGAAATGCATTTACACATTGGTAATGAGCCCAATGCCACAACTCTTAAACAAAAGGACATGCCAAAGCTATGCAGGTATGATTATCACCAGGCAAATTGGGAAACTATTAACAACCAGTTACAAATCATTGACTGGGATCTCTACCTTACTGGGCCAGATAAACACAAGAAATTCTTAAACAAGATCGAAGAAATATGTGAAAAAAATGTTCCTCTAAAGAAAACCAAGTCCACAAAAACCCTGTACCACGGGAGCGAAAGATCCTGATGCGCAAAAGGTCAAGACTAAGAAACAAAACATCTAAGCTGACATCAAAACATGAATTACAGAAAGTCCTTGACCAAATATACAGATTAGAAGACAATCTAAAACAACACTATGATGAAGAACGTAACAATGCAGAAAAGAGAGCCATAGAAAACATCAAGAAAAATCCAAAATGTTTCTACAGTTTTGCAAAGAAATACTCGAACACCAAGTCAACAATAGGACCTCTCCAGAGACAAAATGGGGATGTAGTGAATAACCCTATTGAAATGGCAGAAATGTTGGGTCAACAGTATGAAAGTGTCTTCAGTGAGCCATCTAAAACCATGAAGATCCATGACCCAGGAAAATTCTTCAAGGATATCGACCATACTAAACCTACCCTATCCGACATTGATTTCAACCCAGAAGACATAGCAAGAGCCATTGACAAGCTCCCCATGCACTCGGCTGCGGAGCCTGACGGTTTCAATGCCATGATACTTAAAAACTGCAAGGTACAATTGTCGAAACCCCTTTACATGATATGGAGGGAATCTATGGAGAATGGCAAAATACCAAATACATATAAAGAAGCACACATAACTCCAATACATAAAGGGGACAGCAAATCAAAACCAAAGAACTACCGACCAATCTCACTGACATCACACATTATCAAGGTCTTCGAAAGAATAGTTCGTGGAAAACTGGTTGAGTTCCTGGAATCCAACAATCTGATGAATTGCAACCAGCATGGATTCAGGTTAGGTAGATCATGCCTTTCCCAACTACTGGCACACCATGACCAAATCCTAGAAAATCTAGAGAATGGATACAACACAGATGTTATCTACCTCGACTTTGCCAAGGCATTTGACAAGGTAGATCATGGCATCCTGGGTCACAAACTTCGAAAGCTAGGAGTAGGAGGAAAAGTTGGTACATGGATACATGAGTTCCTTACAAATAGAACTCAAACAGTCACTGTAAATGGAACCCATTCAACACCATCACCTGCAGTGTTCCTCAGGGTACAGTACTCGGCCCAATCCTGTTTCTCATCCTCATCTCTGACATAGATGAAGATACAACCCACAACGTCTCATCCTTTGCTGATGACACCAGGGTCATGAGACAAATCAAAGACGAGGTGGATACAGAGGCCTTACAAAAGGACCTGACCACCATATATAAATGGCAGGAAACAAACAACATGTTGTTCAATGATAAGAAGTTTGAACTAATTCGCTACGGAACAGATCAAGATCTGAAAAATACAACAAACTACAGAAACCCATCAGGACAACAAATAATGGAAAAACAGTATGTGAAAGATTTAGGCATCCACATAGGAACCAACCTAAAATTCAGAGAACACCTTGACTCAGTCTGTCTTACTGCAAGAAAGTACAGCGGGTGGATCTTGCGCACCTTCAAATCAAGAGATACCTCAACAATGAAAACCCTCTGGAACAGTATGATACTTCCGAGGATTGACTACTGTTCTCAGTTGTGGTCACCAACAACAAAGGGCCAACTATCTAAGATAGGATCGCTCCAAAGAAATTTTACCTCATACTTCTCAGAAACGAGGGACCTGGACTATTGGCAAAGACTCAAAACCTTGAGGATGTACTCAATAGAAAGAAGATTTGAGCGATACCGAATTATATACATTTGGAAAATGATAGAGCAGAAGGTGCCAAACTTTGGTATCAAAACCTACCACTCACTGCGCCACGGAAGACGCTGCCAGCTGCCACCAATCAACAAAAAGACTGGCCAGGCAGCAAAAACCCTGCGAGAATCAAGTCTGTTGGTTCGAGGAGCACAACTGTTCAACTCCATTCCGGTACATGTCAGAAATCTATCAGGATGCAGTGTGGAATCATTCAAATTGCAACTAGATAGATACTTAAGCACCATTAGAGATGAACCCCATCTCCCAGGATATACACAACGAGCACAAACTGACTCAAACTCGCTCCTACACATGTCAAAATTAAGCAGAGAATACAACCTGGCAACCACACCAGACTCTGAGGGTGGAGTCTTCGACTTGGCCTGAGCATGGACTCAAACCCAAATGAAATGAAATGAAATAAAATAAAGCCTTGTGAGTGGATTTGGTAGACAGAAACTGAAAGAAGCCCGTCGTATATATGTATATATGTATGTGTGTGTGTGTTTGTGTGTCTGTGTTTGTCCCCCTAGCATTGCCTGACAACCGATGCTGGTGTGTTTACGTCCCCGTCATTTAGCGGTTCGGCAAAAGAGACCGATAGAATCAGTACTGGGCTTACAAAGAATAAGTCCCGGGGTCGAGTTGCTCGATTAAAATGGCGGTGCTCCAGCATGGCCGCAGTCAAATGACTTAAACAAGTAAAATAAAATAACATATATATAGGCACAGGAGTGGCTGTGTGGTAAGTAGCTTGCTTACCAACCACATGGTTCCGGGTTCAGTCCCACTGCGTGGCATCTTGGGCAAGTGTTTTCTGCTAGAGCCTCGGGCCGACCAAAGCCTTGTGAGTGGATTTGGTAGACGGAAACTGAAAGAAGCCTGTCGTATATATGTATATATATATAAGTGTGTGTGTCTGTGTTTGTCGCCCTAGCATTGCTTGACAACCGATGCTTGTGTGTTTACGTGCCCGTCACAAAAGAGACTGGGCTTACAAAGAATAAGTCCAAGGGTCGATTTGCTCGACTAAAAGGCGGTGCTCCAGCATGGCCGCAGTCAAATGACTGAAACAAGTAAAAGAGTAAAAGAGTATATATATATATATATATATATATATATATATATATATATATATATATATATATATATATATATATATAAAGCCTTGTGAGTGGATTTGGTAGACGGAAACTGAAAGAAGCCCGTCGTATATATATATATAGGTGTAGGAGTGGCTGTGTGGTAAGTAGCTTGCTAACCAACCACATGGTTCCAGGTTCAGTCCCACTCCGTGGAATCTTGGGCAAGTGTCTTCTGCTATAGCCCCGGGCCGACCAATACCTTGAGTGGATTTGGTAGACGGAAACTGAAAGAAGCCTGTCGTATATATGTATATATATATGTGTGTGTCTCTGTTTGTCCCCCTAGCATTGCTTGACAACCGATGCCGGTGTGTTTACGTGCCCGTCACAAAAGAGACTGGGCTTACAAAGAATACGTCCCGGGGGTCGATTTGCTCGCTTAAAGGCGGTGCTCCAGCATGGCCGCAGTCAAATGACTGAAACAAGTAAAAGAGTAAAAGAGTATATATATATATATATATATAAAGCCTTGTGAGTGGATTTGGTAGACGGAAACTGAAAGAGGCCCGTCGTATATATATATAGGTGTAGGAGTGGCTGTGTGGTAAGTAGCTTGCTAACCAACCACATGGTTCCAGGTTCAGTCCCACTGCGTGGCATCTTGGGCAAGTGTCTTCTGCTATAGCCCCGGGCCGACCAATACCTTGAGTGGATTTGGTAGACGGAAACTGAAAGAAGCCCGTCGTATATATGTATATATATATAAGCGTGTGTGTATATGTTTGTGTGTCTCTGTCCTTCTAGCATTGCTTGACAACCGATGCTGGTGTGTTTATGTCCCCGTCACTTAGCGGTTCGGCAAAAGAGACCGATAGAATAAGTACTGGGCTTACAAAGAATAAGTCCCGGGGTCGATTTGCTCGACTAAAAGATGGTGCTCCAGCATGGCCGCAGTCAAATGACTGAAACAAGTAAAATAAAATAACATATATATAGGCACAGGAGTGGCTGTGTGGTAAGTAGCTTGCTTACCAACCACATGGTTCTCTGTTCAGTCCCACTGCGTGGCATACTGGGCAAATGTCTTCTGCTAGAGCCTCGTGCCGACCAATGCTTTGAGAGTGGATTTGGTAGACGGAAACTGAAAGAAGCCCGTCGTATATATGTATATATATATATGTGTGTGTCTCTGTTTGTCCCCCTAGCATTGCTTGACAACCGATGCTGGTGTGTTTACGTGCCCGTCACAAAAGAGACTGGGCTTACAAAGAATATGTCCCGGGGGTCGATTTGCTCGCTTAAAGGCGGTGCTCCAGCATGGCCGCAGTCAAATTACTGAAACAAGTAAAAGAGTAAAAGAGTATATATATACATATATACACAAATATAAGAGGGTGACCACCATATGGTCGACTCTTGCGCTAAAAATAGATCCGCTATGGTATTAGCCACTATATATATATATA
>NW_021835098.1:40000-42617 GCF_006345805.1 Octopus sinensis | reverse complement strand
TGAGGATTGCCATGGTGGGCGGGTTACACGGTGAAGACTAATAGCAACATGAACAATAACAGCTAATACTAGCGATGATACCAACCAACAACGGCAGTAGGAACATCAATATCGACGAGAGACTCGAAACACCGCCATGAGTAGTAATCGCCACCGCATCACCATGACGACCGCCGCCGTCACCACCACCATCACCACCGGCAGCGCCACAACCATCAACAGCACTGCCATCTCTACCAGCAGCACCGCTATCGCCACCCCCAGCAACCAGCATCGCCACCACCGGTAGCAGCATCACCGCCACCGCCGCAACCACCACTAACACCAGCGGAAGCACCCCTCATTCCCATGACTGACGACATCACCACCGTCACCGCCATCACCAGTGCCGCCCCCATCACCACTGCCGCCACCAGTACTTACCACCACCACCAACAACAACAACAACAGCACCATCATTACCACCACCACCACCATCAAATTCACCATCATCATCATCATCATCATCATCATCATCATCATCAGCATCTCTTCCTGCACCACCACCTCCGCTATAACCCCACCCAGCACCACCTCACCGTAACCGATGTCTCCACCCCCGCCATTGTTATTATCAACCTCTTCATATCCATTATTACCTTAATATCATCATCATCATCATCGCCATCACCGTCGTCGTCGTCGTCATCATCATAATCATCATCATCATCATCACCATCACCGTCATCGCTATTCACGTCATTCATAACCGATAGGACGCCACTTATATCGATTCTCACAGGAAGTGGAAAGAGGAAATGATGAAGACAACAGAATAAAAATAATATAAATAAAGAAAATAACCTAAAAAAATAATAGAGAAAAGGTAAAAAAGAATAAAGATATGAGAGACACTGAGAAATAGAGAGAGAGAGAGAGAGAGGGAGAGAGAGAGGGAGAGAGAGAGGGAGAGAGAGAGAGGGAGAGAGAGAAATAGAGATAGAGTGGGAGAGAGAGAGAAAGTGAGCTAAAGAGAAATAATGGGAAAAGAGAGAAAGAAAGTGAGAGAGTGCAAGCAAACGAACAAAAAAAGAAATAAAAGAGAAAACAAGAATGAATAAAAATAAATAAAAGTCAACAGAAACAATAATAAATATAAAAAATTACGCCCAAAATATAAAAGGAAAAACGTAAAGGTTGCCTGTCAAATGTTTAAAACGAAAGGCGTCATCATATTGGGCAGAACATACAGTTGTTCATTTGTAAGTATGGAAGAAAAGAAGGAGAAATAAGCGTTTAGGAGATGGCACTTTTAGCTGAAGGAAAGAAATTGTAGCAAGGAAGAATGCGATTAGTTGAAGAGTAGGAGGTTAAAGATAATATCTCAAATGAGTTTGTTCGATTTGAATAACGGTGGCCAGGCCGTGTCAAAGCTACCCAATAAAACAAGAGGATCCTGGTTGTTGCAGCGATTGAAAACGATCGATAAATCAATACGGCAAGGTGATAATGAGCAAGGTAGAGAATAATACTAAATAAAACCGAAAAAAAAGTATTAAAAACACCAAAAAAAGAAACAAAAACAAAACAAGAATCCTAAAATAAAACAGCGAATAATAACGTGGAAAAAAAAAACGAGACCATTTTTTTTCTCGCTATTATATTATTTTTGTTCTTTCGGTCTTTCGTATTCTTTTTTTCTTTGTCGCTCCTACACAAAACCAGCGAGAAATAGAGAATTCTACCGTTTTTAAACGTTTTCGTGTTCCTAGTAGATCGTTATTGCAACTAAACGGTGACAGGAATTGATGGAAGAACCATAGTTTGTATGTGTGTATACATCTATATACGCATCCATGCATGTATGTATGTATGTATGTATGTATGTATGTATGTATGTATGTATGTATGTATGCATTCATGCATGTAGGTATGTATGTATCTATGCATGTGTATCTATGTATTTATGTATGTATATATGTATGTATTTATATATGTATGCATCCATCTATATATGTATATATGCATGCATGCATGTATGTATGCATGTATGTATGTATGTATGTATGTATGTATGTATGTATGTATGTATGTATGCATGTATGTATGTATGTATGTATGTATGTATGTAGGTATATATGCATGCATGCATGTATGTATGCATGTATGTATGTATGTATGTATGTATGTATGTATGTATGCATGCATGTATGTATGTATGTATGTATGTATGTATGTATGTATGTATGTATGTATGTATGTAAGTATGTATGCATGTATGTATGTATGCATGTATGTATGTAGGTGTGTGTGTGTATGCCCGTCTGTCTTTCTGTATGTATCATTATTCAGTTTTATTTCAAGATCTCTTGCCAACAGAGAAAGAGCCGGTTTCTAACCTAGATCCAAAGCTCCTTCATTGGAATTTCAACATCAACAACAGGGTATTTTTGTATGTACGTACGTACGTATGTATGTATGTATGTATGTATGTATGTATGTATGTATGTATGTATGTATGCATGTATGCATATATATGTATTTATGTATGTATGTATATATGCATCCATGTATGCATGTATGTGTATATGCATATGTGTATGTGTATATTTATGTATGTATGTGTGTGTGTATGTAT
>NW_021835098.1:30000-35000 GCF_006345805.1 Octopus sinensis | reverse complement strand
ACTACATATCGCCCACCAGATGCCCCAAAACACTCAGGCATGTTTGAAGACTGCCTAACAAAAATAGAAGTCCTCACCAACCTTGAACAGCACAACAGTGTATTCTTCATGGGTGACTTTAACCTCCCCAATGTGGAATGGCCTGGGGGGCAGATGCTCCCAGGGATGACACACCATCAGCAGGCACAGGTGGAGTCCCTGCTCCATCTCACAAATGCCTCTTTCATGGAGCAAATAGTTCTGCAACCAACAAGGGCAGATAATATACTGGATCTCTGCTTCACAAACAATATGGATATTATCCATAATGTTAATATGATGCCGACAATGATCTCGATCACAACATAATAGAGCTGTCTATGTATGGAACAAAAGCCCCCGCAGACACACAGCCTATACGAAGCACCCACCATCTCTCCAACTTAAACTTTCATAAAGCCAACTGGAAGTCGATTGAGAAAGAGATCCTCAAACAGGATTGGCCTGAATGTCTCTCCACACCGGACATAAACATGAAACACAAACACTTCATGTCCATAATACAAGCCATATGTGACAAATATGTCCCAATGTGCAGGGCCAGCACACACAAGAACAAAAACAGGATCCCTAGAGAAAGGAGGATTCTTATGAACGACGGACAAGGATTGCAAACCGCCTGAGCAAGCACACCAAAAGTGGTGAGAAGTCTCGGCTCGAAAGAATGCTAATGGAAACTGAGAAAAGTCTACATCAGTCCCATGAAAAGGAGAGAGCAGATAAAGAAGCTTGGGTAATAGAAAATATAAAATCAAACCCTAAAGCTTTCTTTAAGTTTGCCAAAGAGACAGCCACAGTGCACCAGAGAATAGGACCTCTCTTCCAAAAAGATGCTCTCTCACAGGAAATCCCACGAGGATAAGTGAAATATTGAACGAACAGTTCCAAAGTGTGTTCACTACACCTCTAGGACACAGGCAAGTAAACAACCCAGAAGAATTCTTTGCCACTTTACCAGCGCCAAAGAGACAAAAATTGAGTACATCAACATCGAAGAAGATGATATCACACTAGCCATTGATGAGATTGACACAAACTCAGCTGCTGGACCTGATGGATTCCCAGCGATCCTTCTCAAATCGTGCAAACGAGCCCTTGCAAAACCGCTACAACTTCTTTTTCAGAGCTTTCTTGCAAGTGGTAAGCTCCCAGTCAAACTGAAAGAGGGGGTAATATGCCCTATCCATAAGGGAGGTAGCAGAGCAGATGCTAAAAATTATAGGCCTATATCTCTGACCTCACCATCAGCAAGGTCATGGAACGAATAGTCCGTAGAAACTAATCATGTTCCTTGAAGAAAATGACTTACTGTCTGACACCCAGCATGGATTTCGACCAGGTAGAGGCTGCCTAACACAGCTCCTGCAACACTATGACTGGGTGTTGAAACAGCTACTAAATGGCTCAAATGTGGATGTAATATATCTTGACTTTGCAAAAGCCTTTGATAAAGTCGACCATGGTATGATCTGTCACAAACTGCGTGGTCTCGGCATAGGCGGGAAACTTGGAGAGTGGCTGCACAACTTCCTAAAAGACAGAAAACAGGCAGTTGTGAGCAATGGAGCCACCTCCAGGGAAACGCAAATCAAGCAAGCGGTGTCCCACAGGGCACTGTCTTGGGGCCACTGATGTTCATAGTGGCCCTTTCAGACATGCCTTCAGTTGCTACGATGACCACCCTTGCTAGCTATGCAGATGACACAAAAGTCTCCCACGCAATACAAAACCCTGAAAATATTGCGCATCTGCAACATGAGCTGGACACAATATACAGGTAGGCTGAGGACAACAACATGCAGTTTAATGCAGGTAAGTTCCAGGCCCTGCGCTACTGGCACACAAAGGTAAATGACGTGAAGACTGGATACACTGGCCCAGGAAGAATTGCAATCCCTGAGTCAAAATCAGTGCGTGACCTGGGCATTGACATGAGCAATGATGCATCTTTCCAAATGCATATTGCTAATCTGGTGATAAAATGCAGACGGCTAGCTGGATGGATTCTCCGAACTTTCAGAACAAGAGAGAAGGAGACACTGATAGTCCTATGGAAAACATTTGTCCTCAGCCGCTTGGACTACTGCTCCCAACTTTGGTCACCACACAATATAAAACAAACAGCAGAACTCGAAGCAACTCAGAGAAGCTACACAAAGAAAATCGTCTCAATGCAAAAGTTCAGCTACTGGGAAAGACTGAAGGTATTAAACCTCTTCTCCCTGGAGCGGAGGCGGGAGAGATATGCAGTGATATACATCTGGAAAATCCTGGAGGGTCTTGTCCCAAACTTTGGCATTCAAAGTTACTCCAACCGCAGAACGGGGCGCCGCTGCGTGGTGCCAAGGATTCCAACATCACCATCAAAATACAGGTTCAGATACTGCAACAGCTTGGGTTTCAGAGGACCACAGCTCTTTAACATCCTCCCTAAATGCCTGAGAGACTTACATGGTGTGGATGTGGGTTTCTTTAAAACTAAACTGGATCTCTTCTTGTTGGGAGTCCCAGATGAACCTACCTCACGACAGGAGACACGGATGCGGGCAGCAGCATCGAACTCCCTTGTTGATCAAGTGCCACGTATCAGAGGTGGATTCACAAACTAGTGTAGCTCATTCAGCGGTGGTGCCCCAGCATGGCCGCGGCCTTCGGGCTAAAACATTTTAAGGATTTAAGGATTTATGTATAATATGTAATATATATATATATAATATATATATATATATATATATATATATATATATATATAATATATAGATCAATAAATGGTGGGGTTGTGTTGACCGCACGTGGAGAAATGATAAGCAAGGAAAATTGTAAAAAGGCAGAATGCTAAATTGAAAAAATTTTAATGAAAATGGGTGTATGGAAAGTTTTTGAAATTGATAAAATATATATATTTTATGACGAAAACCGGTTTGAATTAATATGTATATATTTTATCAATTTTTTCAAAAACTTTTCCATACACCCATTTTCATTAAAATTTTCTTTCAATTTAGCATTCTGCTTTTTACAATTTTTCCTTGCTTATAATATGTATATATATATATATATATATATAAAAAAGTTGAGTTGTGGGGTATCGCACGAGTGGGATTATATATGAAAAAAGGTTTGAAAATGCAATTTAAACGATGTTTATTTACTTAACCGGTTTCCACTCTTTGGTAAAATTGTCAAAAGTAACATTGAATATTATGGGTTCAAAAAAAGTTTTTTACATAATTGTCACATTGAATATATGAATTCAAAAATGTTTTTTTATACATAATTGTCACATTACATGTATAAATATATATATATAAAAAAGTTCAATAGTATGATGAGAATATTTGGAAAAATTGGCAGAAAAGAATAAAACAAATATATTATTGGAAATTTGGTTGCGTTAATTATTGGTTGTCGCAAATTGTCACATTACATGTATATATATACAGTCTTTGGTAGAAATGACATGTTAAGACATAAGGAAGTGTAATAGTTTGGTGAGAAAGCTTGTAATATTGACAGAGAAAAATTAAAATGGATATTTTAGACATCTCAGAATATTTTGAATCGAAGGCGAGAATTTGTTTTTTACTGACCCCTTTTTGTTTAGCAGAAAAGTTGGATTGAGAGAAAAAAGATATGTACCCATTTGGTTTATACTTCCCCTTCAAGCATCAGTGATTTTGGGGTTATTGGGAGGTGAGTATGCGGGTGTGAATAGATGTGTCCGTGTGCCTGCTGGTCAGACAGCGTCTGTTTGTCACACACATATACACACACACACAACAACAACAATACACACACACACATAGTATACACACACACACCACATACACACAACACACACACACAGAACAACACACACACAACACGCCCCACATATATAATATATACACACAGCACACAAATATAACATGTATTTATATATAATATACACACATATATATAACACATACACCACAACACACCACACACACACACACCACACACACACACGCACACATATATACATAATATAAATATCACACAAATACACCTAGCATATATATACACATACATACACATACACAGCATGTATATAATACCATACACAATATATGCATGCAATATACATACGCAATACATACATAATATATTATATATACAATGCATATACATAATACATATATACATTAAATAGTGTTTACATACACATACATAGATATACCACATATACACACAATATACATACATACAATGCCATACACATACACGTACGCATACATATAATATATATAGACACACACACACATAACATACATACACAATGCATACATATATATACACGCAACGTAATACATGTATTCATGTATATATAGCACACTTACAATATACATATATACAATGCACACATACACACATATATACACTTAATTGTACACATACATATACAGTACACATCCATACAATATACATATACACAATGCGCATGCAAATAATGCACATGTTATACACACATATACATGAAATATATATACACACACACACATACACACACACATATATATATATATATACACATATATATATATATATACATATACATACATACATACATGCACATACATATATTTTTTCACACACATACACACACATATATATATAAAAAATTCACACACACACCCACACACACAAAATACAAACCTATAGCGTACACACTCAAATATATCTCTACATACCGCACACACACACAAACAATGTACTCACATATACACACATACCATGCATATACACACACAGCACACACACACACACACATACACACACACACGCACACAGTGCACACACACACACACATATATACACACGTGCACACACACACACACAACGCGCGCACACACACACACATACACACACGCACACACACACACATACATATACACACGCGCACACACACAACGTGCACACTCACACCACACAAACACACA
>NW_021835098.1:7500-25000 GCF_006345805.1 Octopus sinensis | reverse complement strand
AGAGAAAATAAAGAAAGAATATTATAGACGAGTTAGATCAATACTAAAGACAGAGCTCAATACTAAAAGCAAGGTAATAGGTATTAACACTTTAGCTGTCCCAGTTATAAGTTACAGGTAAATATCCTTAACTGGACACTAAATGAACTAACCAAAATAGATAGGAAAACAAGAAAAATAATGACAGGATCTAGGATGCATCACCCAAAATCTGACATAGAAAGGCTATATATACAACGTATAGAAGGTGGTAGAGGCCTTATACAGCTGGAAAACTATTATAAAATAACCACCATAGGACTGCAAAAATATCTACTTCAGAAGCGAGGAAAACTAATACAAATAGCGACTAAACATGAGCAAAACAAAAAACTGTTCTCAATATTTAAGGAAGCTGACAAATACAAGCAAGAAATCATACCACCTAACAAATATGAAGAAGAAGAAGATGAAGAAACAACAAAAGCTATAAACCAAATGAAATCCAAACTAAAACTAGAACAGCAGCGGACCATGATAAAACGATGGCAAGAAAAGCCCCTTCATGGTAAATACTGGACTAAACTAAATGCAAAAGAAATAGACAAAGAAAAATCCCAGCAATGGTTGAGAAGCTCAGGACTCAAAGCAGAGACCGAGGGATTCTTAATTGCAGCACAAGACCGAAGCCTCCCCACCAGAAATTACCAAAAACATATAATGAAAAGAAATATAACAAGTGACTGCAGAATATGTGGAGATGGACAAGAAATAATAAATCGTATTATCTCTGGCTGCCCAGTCCTGGCTAAGAAGGAATATATTCACAGACACGACAGAGTTGGGACCTTCATAAACTGGAAGCTATGCCAACATTATGGAATAACAACAGAAAAAAGATGGTATAGGCACACACCAGAAAAGGTCACAGAAAACGAGAAAGCAACCATACTCTGGGATATGCCAATACACACAGATAGAGAAATTAAGGCCAACAGACCAGATATAGTTGTCAGAGATCATGAAGAAAAAAAAATGCTTTCTAATTGATGTATCAATACCGGCAGATGACAACGTGTCTCTAAAAGAAATGGAGAAACTTTCAAAATACAAAGACCTGGAAATAGAGGTAACTAGCATGTGGAATCGAAAAACAGAAACAATTCCTATCATAGTAGGTGCATTAGGCATGATAAAAAAATATTCAGACAAATACATAACAAAAACACCAGGACTTACAAACATATAACACCGAAAATTGCACTACTAGGCACTGCCCAGATCCTACGCAAAACACTCTCAATACAGTAACCATCAGAGCATCACAACGAATCACAGCACATACCCAAGGAACACAGAGCTGCGCTCGGTAGTGAATTGAAAGCACACTATAAAAATAAAACTACTGAATAATAATAATAATAATAATAATAATAATAATAATAATAATAATAATAATAATACTTTATATGTAATCTCAAATTTTAAAACAAACATAATTTTCTTAAACATTTTCTAGAACAACACTATGTACAAAACCAAATATATGGCACCCTAGGCATAACATCAACATGAAGTTCCAACTTGTTGTCTCTTGAGGTCTCTGGGTGAGACTTGGAGCCAACTTGTACAAATGTAAAGCAAAAGACAAACATAGAATAATAATAATAATAGAGTTATTGAGAATGAGGATTTTGCAGTCCTGTAGGATGCAATGATTCAGTGTGATTTTGCGATTAAACATCGAAAACTTGAGGTTGTTGTAGTGAGTGGAAAAGAAAAAAAAACATGTCCGATAATTGACTTAGCAGGTCCTGGTTACAACAAAATTGAAGAGAACGAAGAAGAAAAAGTGAACAACTATGATGGATTGAAGTGGAAAAAACGCAGTTTGTGGGCAATGAGGGAAGTGAATGTGATACCAATAGTGATTGGCACAGTTGGAAGTATCGGTCCCCAAGCACAAACCATGGCTCGAAGAGATTGGAACAAATGTCAAGATAGGACATCTACAAAAATCATGATGGCTTAGGACTGAAAGAGTATTTCGCAGTATCCTTGAAAGCATAATTCGTAAACAAGTGTCACCTTTGTTTGCCGGTTGTGGGCAATTCCTGCTGCACGATTTCATCTGCCGCATGATTGGACAATATTTGCAGGCAGTAGAACTCGATCTGGCCTCGGTGTGGCGAGATTGTTCGAATTATACAACCGATTCACTCACCCAAGGAAAGATTTGATGATTTTTATCCAACTCTCCTCATTTGTATTTTTGACCATTTCCTTTAAGTTAAAGCCATTGCTTGTGTATCATACACGCAACCCCCGTCCCCTGAGAACATACCCAAGACATCGCACCCTGTTGCAAACCAAGGACTTATCAATGTTTGATTGAAGAATCTCTTGAATTTGGGGATCTAGTGCATTTAGTTGGAAATTTATCCACCAACTCTGTTTTCGGTTGCCTTTGTACTAGCTTGGCAACCACACATCACCACACAACGTGATGGCACTCAACAACTAAAGTTTCCTCAGCATGTAGCCTACATGTCGTAAGCGTACCTACCCAGCAAATTTTTGTTAAACATTTCTAAGAAAGATGAAACATTTATTAGATGAAAACGAAAAAAATATATTGAATTAACTTTTAAACATTTATAAGATCGAAATATATAAATAAATAAAGGAAAAGGGAAATAACTTAACTCAAGTCACTTATTCTGACTCATATTTTTTTTCTTAAATATGTGTAAGAAATATGGAAATAAGCAAATTATTAAAATAACGACTACTTTTATAACAAATAAATAAGTAAACAAATAGCAGAATAACTTTTAAACATTTTATAAGAAAGATCGAAAGTTACAAAATGGAAAAGTGTGAAAAATGAAAGGGAAACGCAAAAAAATTGTTGAAATAACTTTGAAACATTCATAAGAAAGAGTGAAATAAATATACAGCGAAATAACTTTAAATCGTTCATAAGAAAGATTGAAAGTTATAAAATAGTAAAATTGGAAAGTACTTTGATTTGCCGTAAATTATACATGAGCCTGATAGTGGTGGTGGTGGTGGTGGTGGTAGTAGTAGTTGTGTAGAATATTGGTTACAATTTCTCCTTGCTGTACGTGAACAATATTTCCTTAAGTTCAAAGAATCTAACAAATCGTTTAATAATACAGAAAGCTGTTACATTCATTTTAAACTTAGATGTATTCCATAAAGTGCCAAAATTTTCGTCGCATAGCTGCGTCCAGGATACTGACACTGTTTCACTGCTTTGTGTGTATTTAATAGTGTGTATTTACTAGAATGTAGTGAGATCACTATCAATACATCGTCTCAGAACAAGTTACAAACAACTGCAAAACTACAATTGCTCTCACGACATATCGTAGAATCAAACGATAACGAAAGACAGCGTAAGTGACACTGGAGAGCAATAAGACCGATAGAATAAGTACCATACTTTAAGAAATTACTGAGGTCGATTTGTTCGACTAAAACCTTTCAAGATGATGCTCCAGCATGGCCGCAGTCCAGTGACTGAAACAAGGAAAAAGTGAAAGATCTGTCACACGGCCGAAGGAATAACGTAAATTTTAACAAGTGTCCTGAACTTAAGTAAAGTATGTGGAACTCTGGTCTAACCTATGGGATTCGACATAGTTTCCGCTTAATTTTGAAATTTCAAAAGGCTTGGGTAGACCCGAGGCTGGGGTATAATGCATTTGCTGAAGACTCCACATAATGGGATCAAACCCAAGATAAAGTAGAGGGTGACGAATTTGGGTGTAGAATTTCAAGAAAAAAAAAAGAATACAACACAGGCATACCTCACCCTACGTCGTTAATTGGTTTCAGGAGACACGACTTAAGTCGAATTAACTTGTCTCTTAGGCTAGGCTAGGCCGAATTTTCTTGTCTCTAAGCTAAACCGATAATAACCATTCCCAGTTCTGCACTTTATTTATGAAAGCATTTTCAATAATTCATGATTAATAAAAAGCTATTTTAAGCTTACAAACAATTTTTAATTTTTGATATTGTACAGTAAAAAAAAAAAAGTAATCTAAATTTACGAATACAATTTGGGGGTGTTTATCGTACGTCGCGGATGCTTTATTTATGAACGCGGTTTGCAATAAGACATGGTAAAATAAAAGCCATTCTTAAGCTTAAAAAACAAGTTCAGTAATTATTATTATTTTGCAATAGTAAAAAAACAAAAAAACAAAAAAACAAACAAAATTATTTTAAATGTACCAATACGTACATACAATTTGGTGGTCATATCGCGGATGTAGATGGCTGTGGATCGTCACCATTAATTGCTGACTCTGGCTGTTCTTTTTGTTCGATGCGCTGAAAAAAACCGGTTGAGAGTTCCTTGAATTGTCTTCTTCTTTTCCTCAAAGATTACATTAAAAGGAACAAAAGCTTCGTGACAAGCCCCCATAATCTTGGAAAAGCGTTGAGCATTTAGATCCATATCCTCGAACATAGAAAGACCTTTTTTCCGATATATGCAAATGTTTGCTGTATTTTCTTAATAGTAAAGCGACGTGGCTCAGGTTCCACTTCCTCTTCTTTGTTTTGTTGCTCGTGAAGCTCAATCAAATCCTCGTTCGTCAGGGGCTGCTTGTCTTTTTCAAATAAATCTGTGAAATCCTCCTCCTCCAAATCCAATTCCAGTTCTTTGCTCGAAGTCACCAACGTTTGTTGATGACAACATTATCAAACCCTTTTAAATCATTCACGAATTGCGAGCAAAGCTTCTTCCATACACCATTCATAGCCGTGCTCTGTTCCTCATTCCACACCGCTGCTATGTTCTGATCAAGATCAGTTGCGGCTATTGCTTGCCGCAGCGTACACTTCATATAGTAACGCTTGAAGATAGCAATTATTCCCCGATCCATTGGCTGCAGAAGAGACGTGGTGTTCGGAGGGAGGTATACGACGGTAACATTGGGGGTCTAATTTTATACGATGATTTGCGGGTGACCAGGAGCATTAAGATAAGTAAAACATTTAAAGGAATCCCCTTCTCCTTACAGCACTTCTCTGCTGCTGGGATAAAATTATTGAAGAACCAATCTTCAAAAACAAGAACAGTAACTCATGCTTTTGAACTCTCCATCCATATAACAGGGAGAGATGCCTTGGGTATGTTCCACAGGGCACGGGGGTTGTGTGCATGATACACAAGCAATGGCTTTAACTTAAAATCTCCTGCACAATCACCTCCCAACATAATGGTTACACGGTTTTTGAGACCTTGTAGCCTGGAATAGTTTTCTCCTCCTCGAAAATGAATGAACGGTCTGGCAATTTTTTTCCAATACAATCCAGTTTTGTCTACATTAAAAATCAGTTCGGGAAGAAACCCGTTTTCTTCTCTGATTTTCTTTAATGCATTAGGAAATTCCGCTGCTGCTTGTTCGTCAGCTGATGCACTTTCACCTTGATTCTTAATGGAGTGATAACTTCTTCACTCCTTAAATCTCATGAACCATCCTTGACTTGCCTTGAACTCTACATCTTTCTCGCCTGGATATTTTTTCTTCAGGTCCTCAGAAAGACAACGCTTTTTCTTGAATGGTTTCTTGACTAATAGTAGCACGCTAACGATTCAACCTAACAATCGAAAGAGAAAGACTTCCCATTTCTTCAAAGATTTTGCCTCTTTTCTTATTGATGACAGTGTCCTTCATCCCTGGGGCTCCAGATTTGATATATGCTAGAATCTTGTCCTTATTATGTAAAAACGTCAATACAGTTGTGCGACTCATCCCAAAAGATCGTGCAGTTGCTACCACTTTTTCACCTTTTTCATGGCGTTTTATTAGAGCCAGTTGAGTTTTCAGCGTCATAGCATGGCGCTTAGCGCTTTCACTATGAATTTTCTTCGGAGCCATGGGGACAAAAAATAAAGTCACAAATGAATGAGAATGAGAAAGTAGCCGATAAACTGACCTAAGCAAATCTGAATTCAAAACAATCACGGGAATCACGAGTGATAATGACACCTAACGGTAGATATTGGAACTACAGTGCAATATGAGCTCCGAAAGACCGATAAATAAAACAACACAGCTGATTTCATGATTTCGTTCACTAAGCTACACTACTTTATGGTGTGTGTCTTAACATTTACTGTAAGTATTTTAATATGATCTCGTATGCTTTTATTCTTATTTATTGTACAGTAACCTGATTTTATGTGCTTTTAACGGTTCTCTAGTGATTTCACGATTCCAATATTTGTGGTGGACAGACGTAAAGTCGAGTAAAATGACTTAGCTTGATTTTTATTTTTCTATATATTATTTTTGAAAACCGACGTATAATCGAAAACAACTTAAATCGAAACTACTTAAGTCGAGGTATGCCTGTACATATAAGACGTGAGACATATGTTGGATTCTTCGAGATAGGAAGCGGTTGTGAAAGAAGTGAGAGACGGCCAGAGGCTTAGAGAACATATACATGGATTAACTGTTGGAGTGGACGGACGTCTATTTGTTTCTCTCCCAAGTCAGTAGCAAGCTACACAGCTTCAAAACTAACTGACCTTAAATATATATATATTTGTAACCACGTGTTTGCCTACAAACCCGTAAGTACGTTTTCATTTAACTACAAATTGTTATATACACCTGTTTTTCTTTTAATATCCTCAAACAACCAAATAATCAAAAACTCACACCCTTAAGAGAGAACATTTATATATATATACACTTCTTTAACTCCCAAGAAAGAATATATATATTTTCAAAAATCAAAAGAAAAAAAACAAAAGAAAAACAAACATGACTAACTTGCAGGCCTGCAACAGACGAAATTGGTCTGATAACGAAATTGATGTTTTAATAAACACATGGCTCTCTCTTTCCCAACAGAAAATCTAAATGTCTTGTGTTTGAATGAGATTGCCGAAAAAACATCACAAGTGGTCAACACACGATCCGTCAAACAGATTCGTAGCAAGTTGAAACATATCGAAGTATCTTTCAAACTGATAAGAGGCCATTATGAAAAGCTTCTACATATTTTCACAGTTCAAGAACAACAACAGCTAGAAAATCAGCAGCCACAACAACAACAACAACAGAATGAGCCACTCCTGGTTCCCAGCACAATGGCTGACCCTGACATCGGTCAGGCACAACAACAACAACAACAGCCACAGCAACAAGAACAACAACAGCCACTCCTCAACTCTAGCTTACTAGACGATTCACTAAATGCCAGTATCTTTTCACCGCTCTCACAGCAACCACCACAAATCATCATCATCATCACCACCGCTGCCACCATCGTCTTCTATCACCAAAAATACCAACAGAAAACCAAATAAGAAACCACTGCCTCTTCCCCACATCACCACCTCAATACTACTGCAGTAACAAAAACTTAAAGAAACATAGGAAGCAGAATGCGCCCCCCACGGCTCAAACAAGAAATCCCCAAATATGCCGCTATTCACTGCGCCAGAGACTCTGCACAAATAGTGACTGCATCTTCACGCATCTACCCGGCACTAGACGCACTACCGGCCAAGGCACGCATCCCACAATAACATCAACACCACCAAATAGTAAATCGAAATTCAAAACACACACAACTCGGAGTCCCAAAATCTGCCGGTATTCCCAACGTGAGAGAACATGTCTACTGAGTGACTGTCCCTTCACTCATCTTCCAGGGACCCGACGCACAAATAGAAACGGGGCCTCAAGCCAACACACAAACCTGAATAACAATAAAAATAGAAACACACCATGCTGCAGTAATGCTGGTCCAGTCTTTTCAGGAAGACACAAAAACAACAACAACAAAAGTGGAAACTACAACCCTATCCAACAGTGCAACCACACCTCCAGCCAAAAACTGCTCCCTAAGCAGGAAAATTCTTTTTTAGCCATGTTGAACATGGCAAAAGAGATACACAAAAACATTCTAGCCATCACTCAACACCATCCTATGCTATTACCCCAGTGCACCAATTCCCCACATTGCTGCCACTAACACACACAAAAAATCCAAGCCCCCTGCAACAGTCAAAACCAGCCACTACACTAACCTCCACATTCCTACTCAATGCACAAGGTGTCAGCCCTTCCATCAATGCACAAAAATGGAAGGTCCAATTCATTGAAGACTGGGTTGGTAACCATTCACACCACATCCCTTTCTTCATTCTCACTGAGACCCACCTTGACAACTCCCACTTGGAAGCCGAAGTGAGAGTGAAGAATTTCACAACCATCCGCGCGGATCGTATCGGCAGGAGGAAGGGTGGAACTGCCATTTTCCTGCATGATTCATTTACGGCAGATGGAAATAGTATATTCTCCAACGGCTACTGTGAATCAGTCACCGTGCACAACAAAGCCAATGACCTGACAGTAATTGGGCTCTATAGGCCGCCCCAAACACCCATACTGTGCTTTAAAGAATGCCTCAACAGCATTAAGTGCTTTATTCAACAGTGCCATTCTAGCAACATACTCATGATGGGAGACTTCAATCTACCCTGTGTTGACTGGACTACAAACTGTTTGAAACCAAGCACTCCCGCCTCAACCGCTGACAAAGAAGCAGCAGAGTCACTTTTCGACTTACGAATGAGTTTTTTTGTCCCAACTTGTCCTTGCACCAACAAGACATCAGAACATTTTGGACCTAGTGTTTAGTAACCACACTAACACTATACATAACGTTACAGTGGAAAAAACCCTTCTTTCAGACCATGACATGGTTCTCTGTAACATGAAATTCCACCAGCCGAAAGCTAATCCTAGTGACCTTCCTCCAGCCCACCCATTTGACAACATGGATCTCCATAAAGCCAACTGGGATGCAATCAGGAACGAGCTATCAAATGTTGACTGGTCCTTTACACATACACACATCTCCACCAACCATAAAACATCTTGGCAGATCTTTGTAGACACCGTCACAGACATATGTGCAAAACACTCCCCACCAAGACCTGTGAACAAAAAGTGCAGAATCCCCCAAAACAGAAAAACCATTATCAGAAAAATAAAAAGAACAAACAAAAAAATTAACAAACTAAAGTACTGCCACAGCAACACAACATTCGACGGCTATCGCACTGCTTGAATCCAAAAAATATAACCTCCAACAATGCATGAAGACCCTCATCAAAACCAAAGATCAGCTGAGGAGAAGTGGGCCATTGAAAAAATCAAACTCAACCCCAAAGTGTTCTTTTCATTTGCGAGGAAACGCAGGGTCACTGTCTCCACTGTAGGCCCTCTAATTGACGAAACTGGCACTCTCCAAGATAATGCCAAATCCATGGCCGAGATACTGCAGAAACAATACTGCTCTGTTTTCAGCAATCCTGATATGGCCGATCTGGGCTGTATCAGTGATGTCAAACCCCAACACACTATATCGGACATAACGTTTAGTGCCCCTGATGTCTTAGCGGCGATAAACGAAATAAAACACAATTCAGCAGTAGGCCCCGATAGGTTCCCTGCTTGTGTCCTGAAGGTGTGTCGACACCAACTTGCATCTCCCCTTGCTAATCTGTGGAGAAACTCACTGGATGCTGGCTATATTCCAAAAAAACCTTCTGTCCCAGTCTGTTGTCCCAGTTTTCAAAAAGGGAAACAAGTCCCTTGCAGTGAATTACCGTCCGATCTCACTCACCTCTCATATCATCAAGGTATTTGAGAGGGTGGTGAGATCTCGAATAACCCAATTTCTGGAAAGCAACAGACGGCTGATCTCCAACCAACATGGGTTCCGTAATGGAAGGGACTGCCTAACGCAGCTCCTGCATCACTTTGAGGACATTTTGAGAGCTTTGGGAGAGGGCTCCAACACCGATGTCATCTACCTTGATTTCAGTAAGGCCTTCGACAGGGTCGATCACAAGATCCTATTGAAAAAACTATCCAACATTGGTGTCTCTGGAAAGTTACTGAAATGGATTAAGTGTTTCCTGACAGACAGATCTCAACATGTTGTAGTTGAAGGGGTAAAATCAAGCCCAGCCAAAGTCAGTAGTGGCGTTCCGCAAGGCACTGTGCTGGGCCCACTTCTTTTCATCATTTACATTAATGACATTAATGACATCATCAAGCACAGCAACATAAAAATCTTTGCAGATGACTCCAAGCTACAGAAGGTCATAAATGAGGCGAGTGACCGGACATGCCTTCAGTCAGATCTACTGGCTGTTATCCAATGGGCAGAAAAAAACAATATGCTGCTGAACGAGGATAAATTGAGCTAATCCACTTTGGAAAAGAGGATGCCCTGAAACTCCCATACTCCCTTCCTTCAGGTGAAACTCTCGCGGCGTCCAACAACATCAGAGACTTGGGAGTAATTGTGGACAACAACGTAAGCTGGGCCACTCATATAAACACCAAAGTTGACATGGCCCGCAGAATGTGTTCCTGGATTCTCAGAACTTTCCAGTCGAGAGATATCCACACCATTATCCTTCTCTTCTCCACTTTTGCCCGACCCCACCTTGAATACTGTTGTCCACTGTGGTCTCCCCACACAATACAAGGTATCATAAAAGTTGAAGCACCTCAAAGGGCAATCACAAAAAAGATAGATGGCATGACAGGCCTCGACTATTGGGGTCGACTAGAAAAGCTAAAACTCTATTCTCTCCAACGTCGTCGTGAGCGCTACATCATCTGCATGATGTGGAAAATATTCCATCAGCATTGCCCAAATGATGTTGGCATCACCTTTAAGGTACATCCAAGGCTTGGGCCCCGTGCCATCCGCCCAAAACAAAAATCGCACTCTCATCTCATAACAACAATACGGCACAATTATTTCACCTCAATTGGCCCCGCTCTCTTTAACATTACACCAAAACACATTAAAACAGAAACTGACCCTATAGGGTTCAAGAAGTCTTTGGACAGATTCCTTCAAGAAATCCCGGATAAACCCCCTACACCCGGATATGTCTCTGTAAACAATAACTCTCTACTTGAGTGGGCCATAGTGCCCAAATTCTGACTTGAAAGACTTCACCAGGTGGTGCTATTAAGTTAGACATGGCCTGGGCCAATAATGGCCGAAACCTATCAAAGTATCAAAGTAAAGTATACACGTGCGCGCGCGCACACACATTTACATATACTCACATGGTGGCTGTCAGCTCGTATGACCCAGAGAGAAATGTCTAAATAAATACCAAGGGTCTCTCACTCTTAGATATTGGATGGCCATTGAGTCTATAGAGTTCACCGGCCTTTTGACAGGTTTTGCTTTTTCGCCCTGCACACACACACACACACACACACACGCATACGCACAAACGCATATGCACACACGGACAAGCACACACACATATACACACTCTCAGACATACGCACCCGCACATACATACACACATACATACACACACATACATTCATACACACAGACATGCAGAGATGCAAACATACTTACATTCATACATACACGCAGTCGCACACACGCATATATGCACATACATACATACATACATACATACATACATACATACATACATACACATGTATACATACACACAGACAGACAGACATACGTACAAACATACAGAGATGCACACATACATTCATACATACACACACATTCACACGCACTATACGCACTGACTTTTATACGCATAGCTGCACACTTATGTACGCTAAGACACACTCCATTAAACTCACCCACAACCGTAGCCATACACATGCTCACAACCATACACTGTCTTACGCATCAACACAACCACACACACACACAAACCCGCATACAATCACACACATACTGTAAGCCTTAACACTTACTTAAACACACACACACACACACACACTGAGTGTATTAGAAAAGGGCAGGCAAGGATGATTATCGATTGAACTGGAAGAAAAAAACAAAACCCTAAAAACATGAAGATAAAGAAGTAGAGAAAGAAAGAAGAAGAGAAAGAAAGGAAGAAGGAAAGAAAGAGAGCAATAATGATTTTCTGATTTGGCTGGAACGAACTGTTTAATGATTGTGACGGCAAGGTCAAGAAAATCATTCATGGTGGATGAGGAATATATATATATATATATATATATATATATATATATATATATATATATATATATATATATATATGCGTGTGTGTGTGTATATATACACACACACATAAATATATGTATATATATATGTGTATATATCTATAAACATATATATAAGCATAGATATATATATATATATACATATGCATACATTTATATGTATCTGTAAATATAAATATGCATATATAGATATGTATGTATGTATGTATGTATGTATGTATATATATATATATTCATATATATATTCATATAGACATATAGCATATGTACATATACTTTTCATAATTATACGCATGTGTACATATGTTCTGTATATATGTATTATCTTTGGGGATGTATACGTACATACATACATACACGCACGCACACACGCACATACACACACGCACATATATGTATATACATACATGCAAATATACGTATATATGTATCTATGTATATATGCCTTTAAAATTTATGTATTGATTAAGTCTTTCCTTGTTTGTTTTGCAAAATAGTGGTTTTGTCTCGAATAATATTTTATAATATTTTACTATAAAATCGATTTAATCCTAAATCTGATTTTTTCCCTGTAAATTTGGATTTATTCCCTAATATTTATTATTATATATATATATGTATATATATATTATATGTATACAGATTATAACTTTGTGTGCGTGTCTATACACACACACATATATAGATGTATGTATACATATTATGTTATAATTTGTGTTTATTCATTCATGGCCATTAAATTATTTATATTTTATGTCTGTCCCAAATATTTCCTTTCCTTAAAAGGGTTGAGAGAAGTCGACATTTTCAGAACTTCGAGCAACATTCCTCGTGCTACACACGTGCATTACGTTCAAATCCCGCCAGGAACGACTTCAATCTTCACCCTTCTTTTTGTAAAGGTGATAAATCAAATGCCATGGTACCTGTGAAATACTGAGGGTGATTAAAAAAATGTTTAATCGATTACAGTTCCATCTCTGACATTGTTGATTTCTTCGTATCTTAGGAAGCGATGACGTATATGATACAGAGCGTTCGACAGCTAGGATCGATAGTCTTTATACTGAGTTCGAATACTACAGAGGACGACGTTTTGTTTCATACCTACGTGGGCCGATAAAGAGATATGTATGTGCCAAATACTGGAGTCGAAGTAATCGCCCAACCCATCTCCTCAAAACTACTGACCCTGGGTCGAATTTTGAAATAGTAATATATTCCATGCGAAGCGTTGGGTTTTTGACAGGCAGGATAGGTAGAACGTCAGATAAAAATGCCCAGTTGTACTTATCTATGGCCCTTTACATTGAGGTTGAGGTACCTATAAGCAAATTAAACCCGAGTTTCTTCTGGTACCTGAGGTGAAAGTACGACTGAAAGTACAAAACTCTTTTTTGAAATGGACGCCAGAACATCGTAAGGTTAACCCCCAGTTTCCGCTCGTGGAACATAAAGTGATGCGTCTTACTCATGAGTACAACCTACCTTCCGGTCCGGGAGTCGAACGCACAGCCTGTCAGTTATTAGCGCAACAACCATAACCAGTAAGCCACGCGCCTTCACAGATACTGAAGTCCGCCTGTATCCCTCACACGTGTGTCTTTGTTAAAAAATCGTTATTATGTTATCTGCAAGTGTGGCGAACTGGCAGAATCGTTAGCACACCAGACAAAATGCTTAGCGGCATTTTGTCCGTCTTCACGTTCTGAGTTCAAATTCCGGCGAGGTTGACTTTGCCTATAAAATAAGTACCAGTTGAGCACTGGGGTGGATGTAATCGACTTACCCCTCCCCCGAAATTGCTGGCCTTGTACCAAAATTTGAAACTATTGTTATGTCATCTGCAGACGTCGATGAATTGGTCGAATCGATAAAACAGCAGATCAAATCCGTTATGGTGTTTTATTCTAACGTCCTGAGTTCGAATTTCACCGAGGTTGACGTTGTCCTTTGAATATCATAAAATCGATATAAATGATTGTACTTTTCTCCCACCAGTAAACAATTCCAGCCTCAATAACAAATCAGTACTACATTGGGACACTGAGAATTTCTACGTGGTCAGACATATTGGACAACATCGTTTAGACATGTATAAAGACGGGATGATCACGGTTCGAATACCATTGAACATAGATCTGTTCGATTTGGACTTGCTTAGAACTATACAACATCAACAATAAGAATGTAATATTCCTTATATCATACTTATTTCATACTTATATATCTTATATATTTCGTAACTTCATATGTTTAATAATATTTGATTTAGTTCATAATTTCAGACGATTAATAACAAGCGGAGAAATGGTAAAAAGTAATAGTACTTCTCATAGAATACTCTGCGGTGTTTATTTTCGCTCTCACCTCTCGGAGTTAAGATTCCACAGAGCTCAATTAACGATCTAAAACCGAAACATCAGTATTGAAGTCATCGCTTTCTTTCATTCCAGAAGAAAACGGCCGTCGTCAGACATGGAAAGGGGATGGCTTCTACTAGTTTAAAAATTCCCAAGCGGTGCAGTATCTTACACCGCCGCCTTTGTGACACCACTAGGAGCTCAGGGTTCACAGGAAGACAATAGTTAATTATTCATACTTATTTTATTCTTTCCTTCTAATAGCTTTTTTTTATATATAATTTTTAATAAAATGTATATATAAAAGTGTATATTTTCATAATATTTTGTTCGTTTTCATTGATATTCATTTTTTTGTTTCTGTCCCTTTTTTCTCTATTTATCACCAGACAATGGTGGTAAACTGGTAGAGTCATTTGATTACCGCATAAGCTTCCTTCCGGTTCTCTACATTCTAAGTTCATATCCCGCTGGGGTCAATTTTCTTTTTTAGCATTTTACTTTTCTTTAAAAGATCGTTAAAATAAAATACCAGTGATGTATTGAATCGGTTTATTTGACTAATCCTTTCTTCGGATTACTAGCCTTGTCCCTAAATTATAGATTATTAAATTTGTCCCAGACAAAGGCGGTGATCGTCGGGTAAAATGCCTTGTCAACAAAACATCCAGATAAACGATACAAAGAAAACAAGGACGGATCATTCGAAGTTTTCATTCCTCAGTCAAGCACCAGATTATCCTCGCAATTTCGGCTGATTATTCTTGAGATTGCTCCAATCTGGCCAGCCCCAAGGAAAAACTAAGCTAAGAGCATTAGATTCCTTGCAAGAAAGAAGCGAATGTATGCAAAAACAAGGACGGAAAAACAGACAATGTTACACACAAATATATGTATGTATGTATGGATGTATGTATGTATATATATATATATATATACGAGATCGAGTTTTCATTGAATGGACGTTATCCTTATGACTCAGTGTGCTATCGAAACCAGTATCTCATTTATCATTACGTTATAGCCGGAAAAATCATTTACTTGGGTTTTTTTCTTTAACCAACATCTTATGATACATTGTTATTGAGATTTTACAGGAATATTCCGGATTAGAGCCTTAAGCCACTTAAGAAGTACTCACAACGCAGTCAATGAACTTAGTACTTATCATTAGAAGCACGTACTGTTAACCAGATTTCACTAGATTCTGGCGATTGCATTACATTCAGGAAGAAATGACGGCCAAATAAGGACTCGAACGGGTTTTGTGAAAACTAATTTTAAGAAAAAATTCTATGACACAATTTCGTTTTATTGAAATACATAAGTATGAGACCGTTATATATTCTCTTCTACTCTTTTACTGGTTTCGGTCATTTGACAGCGGCCATGCTGGAGCACTGCCTTTAGTCGAACAAATGGACCCCGGGTATTATTCTTGTGAGCCTAGTACTTATTCTTTCGGCATTTTTTGCCGAACAACTATGTTACGGGGACGAAAACACCAACACCAGTTGTCAAGCTGTGGTGGGGGAAAAACATAGATACAAATATGCACACACACATAAATGCATACATATATATATATATATATATATATATATATATATATATATATATATATATATATATATATATATTATATACATATACATACATACAACACACACAACACACACACACACACACACACACACACACACACATATATATATATATATATATATTATATATATATATATATTATATATATATATATATATGTATATATAAATATTGCATTGGGACTCCTTTCATCGAAAACCGGTGACTGTCGTGCGCTGATGACGGGTCAATACCCAGAAACTGCAGTCCGTGCGTATCACTTAGGTTGACGAGGGAAGGATGACCTCCCTTTGCAAATACCGATAGAGCACAGAAAGTGTGCCTATAGCCAGCTGGAGGAGATGTTCTCCTGGGGCTACAAGCTACAGTAACATCCACCGTTAGTGGTCAGCCATATTGAGATGGAAAATATACCTCCACACACACACACACACACACACACACATATATATATACATATATACATACACACACATATATATACATATATAATATATATGTGTGTGTGTGTATATATATATATATATATATATATATCAATATATTATACATAACATACTACTATATATATGTATATATATATATATAATATATATATATATATATATATATATATATATATATATATATATATATATGGTGAAATAGAAAGATGAATAATCTTGTTGCAGATTAATCAAAAGTTTAACCGATACCTTGGTAGCAAAAATCACACCAGAAGACAGCACGGTTGGAGGTACAACCATATGGTGTTGCAACCGTGCGTTGGTGCGGATAATTGAATTTTAATATTATTAGTGAATTGAAGAAATGGAGTTGAACGAAGATTGAACAGAAATCGTTTTATTGCATTCTACACGTGTTTCGAAAGCCACAATTTACCAAATTCCGATTGAATAAGGAGACCATATTGTGTCTTTCTCTTCAGGAAGAAATAGGAATTCCGTTGGCAAAAACAAAAACAGAACAGAGGCGCAGCAAACCAAATCGAACGAGGCTCCTAAGAGCCCATGGCCAAACTGTTTATCAATGTATGTTGAAATCGGGTGGTGGGTGCGTTGAAGATTTTAACAGGTCAGGCAGCGGTCATTCCGGTGGGTGAGAGCGGGGTGCGTAGATGTTCTTTGTGACCGAGACTAAGGTCCTGACTATTTAAAGAATATTAGGTGTATTATATGGGGCGGGGCAAAATCTACTTAGAAACATGTGTGTGTGAACTGTTCTATATGTGCGCGGCCGCAAGTTGGTAAAAAGGGCTACACACTGGTCACTGCTGAAAAATCCGTCAGGCGGCAGCAAATATTTTATGTGTTCGTATGTTCGTTTAATCGCGCGGCCGTCAGTTGGTAAACAGCCCTACACAATGGTCTCTGCTGAAAAATCCGTCAGGCGGCAGAAAATATTTTATGTGTGCGTGTGTTCGTCTAATCATGCTTTGTCAAAAAA
>NW_021835098.1:0-2500 GCF_006345805.1 Octopus sinensis | reverse complement strand
ACATACATAAATACATACATACATACATACATACATACATACATACATACATAAATATATATATATAGATATATATATATATATATATATATATTATATATTATATATACACACACGTATATACGACGGGCTTCTTTCAGTTTCCGTCTACCGAATCCACTCCCAAGGCCATGGTCGGCCCGAGGCTATAGCAGAAAACACTTGCCCAAGGTGCCATGCAGTGGGACTGAACCCAGAACCATGTGGTTGATAAGCAAGCTACTTACCTTACAGCCACTCCTACGCCCTCATCATTTAAGAGTGCATTTCATTGATGACCCTTTCATACCACATGTCGACAACGATGCTTTTGGTCTGTCGGTCCTTCTCCCAGAGAAGTCCAGGGATCGCTTCTCGGCTCATCTGCGCTGTTGCGCCCTTATTTTTAGAACCCGAAAGCAGACCGATCATAGCAACATCAAAAACTTGTATGCAAATAATTCCAAGCATGTAAACATCTCCTTCTTGCTGTAAATCTTATTTAATTCTCTCTCTGTGTCTGATGTGTGTTCGCAGTTGTTCATGTGTCAGATCCAGTCTAATCCAATGGATTAATCTAATGACGTATGAACACAGCTGTTTCTTGAATAAATCCACTGCAGCAACACCAAATCCGCCTCCACACACACACACACACACACACACACACACACACACACACACATACACACACACACACACACACACACACACTCAGCTTTGCCCCTTGTTCTTTCATGGTCTTTCATGTCACCATGTCAACAACGATGACACCGTCTTCGTCATCGTTGTCAATGGTGACGACAATAACAACGACGAGAATAACGAAGATGAAGATTATGATGATGATGATGATGATGATGATGATGATGGTGGTGGTGGTAGTGGTGGTAGTAGTAATGATGATGGTACTGGTGCTGGCTGTGGCATTGATGATGATGATGATGAGGATGAAGGTGGTGTTGAAGGTGATAATGATGATGGTAATGATATCCACTATGTCACCACGACCACCACCATCACCGGCGCCGCCGCTGTCGTCATCATGATCATGATCATCATCATCATCCTTATCACCAATAACACCACCATCATTGCCGGGACTATTACCAAAATCATCAAAATTACTATTCTAGCACCATACATACATACACATACACACACATATTTAAATACATACATGCATACACACATGCGTATATGCGTAAATATATACATACATACTCACATACACGCATACATACATACATGCATTCATACATACATACATACACACTTACATGCATACATACAGACATACATATATACTTACATACACACACATACATACATGCAAACATACTTTCATAGGTACACATATATATATACACGAACAGATACATACACACATACATACATACATACATACATACATACATACATACATACATACATACATACATACATACGTACATTCATACATACATACATACATATACACTATATAATCGTTTAGAAAAGTTTGATTCGGCCACTTGCAACCTAAAGTTTCGCAGGCTCGTTACTGGAGCCTGTCTCGCTGGGTTCAGGATTTGGTCGCCTCAGCGTGACTTTTAAGTTGCATGTAGCTGAATCAAAGAGTTTTTGAAACAATAATAATAACGATTTCAAAGTTAGGCACAAGGGCAGCAATCCCGAGTTAGGGATGTAAGTCGATTGCATCGATCCCTGCCACTTGCGATTCCCAAGTTTTCAGTCATACTGTAACATCTCTTATCCTTCACTCACTCTAGGACGCTGAGTGTGTCTCGGAGAGTGATTGTAACAAAAAAAAATGTTCCTTCTCGAACCATGCCAGGCTCATAAGGGCCGGTTTCTCGGTTTCAGTAGCGTATAAATTGCCCACCTGGACGGGACGCCGGTCCGTCGCAGGATTACTCATATTCGCCAGCTGAGTGGACTGGAACAACGTGAAAATGAAGTGTTTTGCTCAAGAACAAAAACGCATCGCCAGGTCCAGGAATCGAAATCACAACCTTACGATCATGGGTTCAACACCTTAACTACTAAGCCACGCGCCTCCATGATTGTAACAAACATGCAGACTAAAAGTAAATACTCCTGCTGCTGCTGTTGCTGCTGCTGCTGCTACTACTACTACTACTACTAACTACTACTGCTGCTGCTGCTGCTGCTGCTGCTACTACTACTACTACTACTACTACTACTACTACTACTACTACTACTACTACTACTACTACTACTACTATCTGAAACCGTTTGCTAGAAATGACGAAGAGCTAGTAGGGCTGTTAACAACTGTTAAAGAGTTCAGCAATGATATCGGGATAGATCTTGGCCTTGATAAGTGTGCTAAAGCAACTTTTGTAAGAGGCAAGCTGAAAAAAATAATAAAAAGAAACAGCATCCATTAAATTAGATATCGACACTACCATCAAGGAGCTTCACCCTCCCCAAGAACGCTATACATACCTGGGGATAG
>NW_021835097.1:15000-37500 GCF_006345805.1 Octopus sinensis | reverse complement strand
CCAAATATCTCTAATGATATCTCCAAGAAGCGCTAGCAATCTGAGATAACATTTCCATAATCAGCGACCTAGAAATAATGATCATTATTTCTAGGTTGACGCTTAAAAGCTGTAGATTATATGGCTTCTGCGTCTCTCAAAATTTAAGCCTATAATAATGTAGGCGCACGTGTGGCTGAGTGGTAAGACGTCTGCTTCCCGAACACATGCTATTCCGCCGGCGATTTGAATGAAGATCTATCTTTCGGATTCTTTGTCTGTTTTTTTTTTTATTTAGCACAAGAGTCATTTTAAGAGGCTTCTCTGAGACAACACGCGGTTCAGCAAAAGATGATAGGATATATATATATATATATATATATATATATAATATATATATATATACATTCTTTCTTTCTTTCTTTCTTTCTTTTAATTGTATCAGTCATTTAACTGCGGCCATGCCACGGCATCGTCTTAAAGGGTTTTAGCCGAAGTACTTATTCTATCATTATCTTTTGCCGAACCGTATGTTGTCTCAGAGAAGCTTCTTAAAATGTATTTCGCCCTCATCACTGCTTCACAACTGATGTTCGTTTATTTACATCCCCATACTTATTGGTCTGACCAGAAGAACCTGATAGAATAAGTACAAGGCTTATCAACATAAAAAAGCACTAGGTAATGTCTCATATTTTTGTTTGCCCACTCAGTTGTATCTATCAACTTATCTTAGTAATAATAATAATAATAATAATAATAATAATAATAATAATAAAAATAATAATAATAATAATAAAAATAATACTAATAAATGACCTGATGCAGAACCAGGTCTCATGTCTTTTGATGTTAGCTTATTGGAAGTCTTATCATGTACATTGTTTTGTCTTGGTATAAAAGATGGGCTACAGCAAATATTCTGCTCAATACCACAGATTTGCTTGTCAGTTGTTTGACCTTAACCAGTTGAGCATGTCCCTTGGTGGCTGACGATATGTGCATCTCTGATCACAAGCAGAAGTAGTTGGGGAGCATCATAGCTACTAGTTCAGAGGAATTTGGAAACATGGGTGTTTTGTTCAACATCCTTAAACAACCCTTATTCATGAACCTTTTGAGCGGGATGGGAGGTCGCCCTGAAGAAAGGTCTAACTGGGCCCCGCTTGCAAGGTCATGCAGTGTTTGTCATAATATGTGGTCACCATGTTACGCTAATATGGGTGTGATGCATATGCCTAGTGTACCCTTATCAGTCATGATAATATATTGGGCTTCGTACATTTTACCCCAGTGTCACTTTGATGGCATGCACTGCTCTCTCACTCAATAATAATAATAATAATAATAATAATATAATAATAATAATAATAACACTCCTCTCTCAAGGCTTCCTTGTCAAGCGAAGGAGTCGGCGGAAAAGACAAATAATCATGAATATTTTCAATAATGTATATATGTATATATATATATATATATATATATATATATATATATATATATATAGGGAGAGTTTACGAAAAAAAACAAAAGACAAAGACAGGTGGTGTACAAAACAAACAGATGTATTAGTATCACGCTCAGGAATAGAAAAAGCTTTTGACGTTTCGAGCCTATGCTCTTCTACAGAAAGGGACACAGAAAAAACAAGGAGAGACAGAACTGTGTGTAGTGGCTAACGATCTGTCTATATATGACCTGGTGGTGCCACCTATCGGGTATTGTCAAAGGAAAATAGAACGTTTCTTTTATTTATTATAGATTGCCCAATATACCTTAGACCACATAATTTTCAGAATACGAAGATTCTATATATCGACTTTTCCAGATGGCAAAAATAAATATTAAATCCGGTTCCTATTGCATGTGTGTAAGGTGTTTAATGAATTTGTATTGAGTTTACCTGACGTATTAGACCATATGATTTTCAGGATGTGTTTTAAGACGGATGTTGCGAAGTGTTTTAAGAGGGATGTTGCGAAGTGCAACAACTGTAGAGAGTGAAATTTACATTCATAACTCAAAAAGAGGGAGATAAGGAAAACAAAACTTATAGTAATTCTGACTTCGAATAAATAACACGTATTTCACATTAAGATATTTGTGTCAAACATTTCATCTGGTGGCGATCCATATTTGTGTAACTTTTATACACACTAGTAATTCAGTTTAATGCGATTCGAGTGTGTATATTAAAGTAATTGAAATCTGCTTAGCTTTCGCGCAAATCAGCAAAAGTTTTACTTACCAGTATCTAAATCTGAATAAGCATTGCCGGTTTAGCTCACCACATCCAATGAATTTGTTACTACTGAAACGAAATAAGGCCGAAAAATTGTGTCTGGTGATCCACCAGCGATTTGAGTGAGGATCAACGTTAGGATTTTTCGTTGTTTTTTAGCACAAGAGTTATTTTCAGATGCATTGTAAGATGAGTAAAGTACTACGTTTGTATACATTTTATAAATCGTGTACACACTGGCATGTATGTATGTGTAATATACAGGCAGGGCATCTATCTATCTATCTATGTTTTCAGCTATCTATGCATCTATCCATCTCTATGTCTGTTTCCTCTGTCTCTGTCTGTCTGTCTCTCTCTTTCTCTCTCTCTCTCTCTTTATCTTTCACTCCTCTTTCACTCTCTCTCTCTCTCCTCTCTCTATATATATATATATATATATATATATATATATATATATATATATATATATATATATATATACAATGGAAAGGGAGAGAGAGAGCGTGGGAGTGAGTGACAGGAATGTAAATATATAACTAAGCACATATATATGTACATGAATGTCTATATATATAATTTTACATATACATCAGACTACACACCGCAGTATATATATATATATATATATATATATATATATATATATATATTGGCTTGGCTCGCTTAGCCAGCGGGGTGCGTCCTTTGAAGGCTAAAACAATGCGAGGCACATTGTGACCAGCGATGTGTAGCAACATCTGATAACCTGGTCGGTCACGGTGATATATAATATATATATATATATATATATATATATATATATATGTAGTGAATCTTTCTTGTTTGAAGTGGATTCGATCCACCACAGCCAAAGTTAAATTAATACTCCTACAGAACTTTTCCCACGATGGAACAATGGTTTTTCTCTGACAGCAGTTTTACATTTTCCAGATGCTCTTAGCTAGGCCGAAATAATGTCTTCACTACTTGACCCTTTCTAACCTCTTCTACTTCAACAAAAGCTAGAATAGGTAACAAGATCACCAACTAAATCTATTGTTCTCAATGATATATCTATCCTTCTGAATCTTTATACATGCAAGCACATCCCACGCAAAAATCAGTTTGTCACAGTCGTGACGACTCAACGAAGTCTGGCTGACCAGATAGAACCTTGGTCGGACAACACTCTACTATTCTCTATAGCTCTAATCCTGTTCTTTTACAACATCATTCGATCTCTCTCTGTAATTACTACTAAACAATGAAGAGGACACAAACACAATCTTTACCTTGCATGCTTTTGGATTTATCATATCCTGCTCGTCGAGGCAATGTATTGTAACGTAACGGTAAATAAATACTTTCTTAAAACTTAAGCATTGTTTTCGATGGTATGTCTATCTTTCACATCTTACAACAAGCAATTATAACAACAAATACCTATCGTCACAACTGCTGAGTATCAACATTTCATAATATTGACTACTAAGTAATTTCAACCGTTACATATATACATATATACATATATATATGTATGCATATATATATATCCATATATCTATATATATATATGTATACTTATATATATAGATATATATATATATATATATATATGTATACATATATATGAATGTATATATATATATGTGTGTATATGTATATATATATATATATATATATATATATATAAATACGTATATATGTAAACACATATGTATATCTAACAATCTATTGATATATATACACACACACATATATATATATAGATATATATATATATGCATATACATATATACATATGTATACATTCATATATATATACATGTTTGTGTGTGCATGTATGTATATAAATATACAGATAGATAGATACATACATAAATAAACCGATGGATAGATAGATAGATAGATAGATAGATAGATAGATAGATAGATAGATAGATAGATAGATAGATAGATAGATAGATAGATAGATAGATAGATTCACTTATATGAAGTTATTACATCTCTAAATTATAAGTGAACAGCTTGTACCGAAAACAGTTGATTAAGCAAAGATTTCGTTAATGGTATGTTTGACATCAGGAAAAAATATTATCTTAAGAATATTGTCTGGACTAAATTTTCTGTCTGTCTGTCGTCTTTTTGAATGGTTTTATTATATTTTTTTCATGAAAGACGACAAATGAAGGAATGCGCCAATTACAAAGACAAAAACAAAACAAAAATACATACTTCCGCCCATTCTAAACACAGTAAGAGAATAAATTGCATTTTGTTATTGCTGTGTCATTACAAAGGATTTGATAAAAAGCTGACTCATACGAAATTTATTGACGGGAGTTAAATAAAACAACAAGAATAGAAATATCCTAATAGAAATTAGGTTTACGACGAAGGGGGAAAAAAGCGAGAGATTACGACAAGAAGAAAATATTATGGTTTACAAACATTTGTTTTAATATCTTTCACATAAGTGGAAGAAAAAAAACCAAACGTGCTTCATTACATTAAAAAACACATTAAAAAGTTCAAAATATAGCGAAAAATAAATTTACGGTAAATAAAGACAATTAGAGGTGAAATAAATTCGATATGTGATTGAGAGAAGAGGATTCATTTGATTAAGAAGTTATCTTTATCGTGATGTCTTACCGAGTACGATTGCACTGCACAATAGCTAGGTTGGGTGCGTTGTATGATGTGTATGTGTGTATGTATAAGTTTACATATACATACATACATACATACATACATACATACATACATATATATATATACAACCCCACCATTTATTATATATATATATACACAACCCACCATTTATTGATCTCTCTCTATATATATATATACATATATATATATAATATATATATATACATACATACATACATACATACATATACACATACACATATATATATATATACACGTATACATATACATATTTATATATATATACATATACATGTATATAAATATATAGATATATGTTATAAGTATATATATATATATATATATATATATGTATTATATATATATATATATATATTATACGCATGTATGTATGTAGAAATATATATATAGATATATATATATATATATATATATTATATATATATATATATATATGTATATGCATATGTATTCGTGTGTGTATATAAACATATGTGTATGTATACATATATTTATTTATATAAATGCATATAATACATTATATATATATATGTATATATATGTATATAAATATATATATATGTGTGTGTGTGTATGTGTCTATGTGTGTAAATTAATATAAACAGCTATTCGCAGTGTGGTAAGAAGCTTACTTCCCAACCACAAGGTTCTGGGTTCAGCCCCATTTCGTGGCACCTTAGACAAGTGTCTTCTACTATACCCTCGAGCCGACCAAACCCTTTGTGCGGAACCGGTACACAGTTTCGATTCCCAGACCGGGCGTTGTGAATGTTTACTGAGCGAAAACAACCTAAAGCTTCACGCGAACCCTGCTGTAGTCTTTCACTACAACTTTCTATCACTCTTTCATCATGTTTCTGTTGTACCTGTATT
The DNA here is from genome assembly GCF_006345805.1 of Octopus sinensis. NCBI lineage: Eukaryota > Metazoa > Mollusca > Cephalopoda > Octopoda > Octopodidae > Octopus > Octopus sinensis. The sequence goes on along the minus strand of NW_021835097.1, from coordinate 31,727 downwards.
TCAAAGGGCCAGCCTTGTCACACTGTTTCACGCTGAATCTCCACGAGAAATACGTTAAGTGTACACGTATCTGTGGAGTGCTCAGCCGCTTGCACGTTAATTTCACAAGCAAGCTGTTCCGTTGATCGGATCAACTGGACAAATACGCCAAATACAGAAAACTCAGCAACACATACTTCCTGAAAATACCCTATTTCAGCGAAAGGATCACTACAGCCACCGAAGATCTATAAGACGAGAAGGATAAGACATATAACTAGCATATTCCGGCTCTTCTCCTTAAGACAACGAGCAAAGAAACGAGCAAGGGACAGGAATTAATGCATACTAGCTAACAGCCCCATTCGTGACACAGATTTATGGCAACGGGTAAATGTTGTATATCGAAACCAATGTAACAGATGCAACAATTTCTATATGGGTAGTACAACAATAACATTACACGTTCGCATCAAAGGACATCTAAACGTGCGAGCCTCCACCTTCAGAATACATCTAGACAGATGCCGGAACACCGACAAAATCCTAACAGTCACAATTGAGGCCAATGACAGAAATTTAGAAAATTTCAGAATTAAGGAGGCTATCCTCATATACAGACTAGGACCCCAAATTAGCAACAGGGTGAAAATTAACACTGAATATATTATTTAACAAAAACGATACCCTGCGCGCACGATGGTAACATGTTCATGTAACAAAACATTATATTTTAAAAAAGCACATATAATACATAACTTGGAAGCAGCGCTACCGACACGCCAACACTCACGAGCCCAAGACATGACCACCCTCACGCACGTATCACGAAGAATTCCGGAAAAAACTTCGTGAGACCATTACAGGAACGCTTCCGACAGATGTCAGTAACCGTTAGAAAAGAGACTGTGACAGTGACTCCATTACTTCCCAGCAATCTCTGAAGAAGGAATGTTTATGTTCCGAAATATTAGATTTTGAATAATTAAATTATACAACAAAACATTCCAATACAGAAGATGTTTTTAAAGAATGGAATGAAATTCATTTGAAGAATGAAGCACTCAAGAAAAAGAACCAGATGAAAAAGATATGGTAAAATGTATTAGATCAAAGAAATTATGCGTTTTGGAAAGCAATTAAAAACAAGAATTTACCATACATACTCACAATGTATAAACCGAGAACCCGTGATTTTTTCTCGAAAATTCCGTCCCAAGAATATCACATCAGAACCAAATGAAAAGACGAAAATCAGAATAAATCTTCGAAGTACAGATTAACATTCTACAGCTTCACAAAACTCGCTTTAAAGAAAAATATGGAATATGTAAGAGCTTAATGCAATGAAGAAGTCAATGAACAATTACGTGAAAAACCAGTGGACTTATGAAAAAAAGACATAGAGATACAAGAAGCCAAATTGAATAAAATACTTGAGGCAAAAACTGGATGGCTGCAAAACTACGAACACAATTACGGAACAAAATTAATGAAAACTAATGATAAAGCAGAGATTGAGGAAAAGACAAACTTTGTTTTCAGTGACAATAACAAAAGGAAATATAACCCCATTCATACCAATTTCCCCATCAGATCGAAAAATTATAAAAAGTTGACAACTACGTTTTCATTTCACCAGCGAAAACCCAACAATGAATAAATTGCTAATATCACCCACAATCCTATACGCCACAACATCCTGCACTCAGCCAAACGATAACTTCCAATTCTACATCAATCGCCAAAGCTCCAACGGATAATTAAAAAGTCACAAATTATCAACAGTCGAAGACAACCACCTTAACTCAAGAAATCCTAACAAAGGCGAGATTCACATCTGAAAAGGAAACGATGCAAGTAACTAACTATGGAGACCCCTGTTGTGGAGGATGTGAATTAATTTAGCAAAAGACAATCAAAAGACTCAAGGATGGGAAGGAATTAAAAGTGCATGCAGACATGAATTACTTAGCAAAAACCTCATCACGTGCCCACAACTACATTGGGAAGACAGGAAGGAAACTGAACAGCCGTGCAAATGTACATAAATAACAACTTAGGGATTCATCTATTAGGAATGTCTCATGCAGCGAACATCTAGATAGCTGTGCAAATGGAAAATTTAAAATATTCCCATTTTACAAAATAAACGCTGAAAATGTACAACTCCGAAAGGCTAAAGAAGAAAACTTTATAAGAATTCTAAATGCGAATTTAAGCCGAAAATAGGCAACACTCCATATGATAAACAATGGTAAAAGAATATTTATGATTAAAACCATGTGCGAAAATAAACCGGAAACAATACTACCACTACCACAAACATAGCAATTTCCTCTTTAAGAAAACTTGTGTTTGAAAAGTTTTTACAAAAGCGCTCACACGCTAGAAAAAAAAATTCTTCCCCAAAAAGTTAGGAACATCTTCATATCAGATTCTTCCCGAAAATGTTAGTAACATATCAGGTTTCATAACATATTTTTTTAATATTTTAAAAAAATCAGCTTGACATTTCATCATATGTAATATTTTGGATTAATGAGTATATGTCGATTAGTAAGTTGAAGTGTTTGGTAGAATACTGGCACAGTCCGGGCTACCTGGTGTTATCTACAGTCGGGGTATATTACTACTGGATCTACTTCATGAACTCCGCAGTGTTAGTTAAGATAATAATAATATTTGTTAAGTAAACAGAAGATGATTTTTATATTAAGCTTTACTTTGTACAACGGTCGCTTCTACCCATCCTGCTAATGTACCTTATGGGTGGGTCTCCGTTCAACATGTTGTGTTACATCCATTTTGCAGTCTGGGTCTCATCAGGTACATCCATACATAAAGTTGTGTCTTGCCAAAGATTCTGAGTTTCGGCTGTCATATTATTATATGCTCGTCTGATCAGGGAATATAACAACATGGCAGACAAAACTCGGTATCTTTAGCAAGACAAAACTTTATGTATGGATGTACCTGATGAGACCCAGACTGCAGGATAGATGCAACACAACCTGTTGAACGAAGTCCAACTCATAAGGGACATAGAAGGATGGATCGAACCGACCGTTGTACAAAATAAAGATTAATACCAACTCTATCTGGTTACTTGAGATATATTATTATTATTGCTGTTGTTATTATTATTATTATTATTATGGGGTATATATATATATAATATATATAATATATATATATATATATAGGGTGTCCCAAAAAATGTATACATATAGTGGTTCGACAAAAGAGAACATAGAATAAGTACTAGGCTTACAAAGAATAACAATTTACAATTATTTAAGGTGTGTATACTTCTTTGGGGACGCCCTGTATATATATATATATGTATATATATATGTATGTATATATTTATATTTATATATATATATATGTCTATATAATATATTATATATATATATATATAATATATATATATATATATAATATATAATATATATATATATATATTTATATATATAATATATATATATATATATATATAATATATTATATATATATATATATATATTTATATATATGTATATATATATATATATTTATATATATATATATATATATATATTATATATATATATATATAATATATATATATATATACGGTGGCGTGAGGTATTTGAGGACACATCTTTTTTTTGGCTCATTGCTGTATTTTTGCTAGCACTGTATGATCTTTGTGTTCAGAAAATCACAATGGCAGACCCTTAGCTTACTTAAGAAATTAATAGGCATGCTGTTATTGTGGTTAAAAAGGCTGAGCATAGCGATTTAGATAAATTTCGATTTATAAAGTTGTCAGATATTTTGTCTACAAATTTTATATGGAGCTAGAGATTGAAGATGGAAACGTATCACCGGTATCAAAGCATAAAATGCATTCTACACGCTCTGAAATTATCAGAACACCTGAATCTATCCAGTAAGTTCAACAGAACATTAATTACAATCTCAGAAAGTCCGCTTGGTCAATTGCAAAATGTGTCAGAAGGAACAGTCAGAAATGTTGTCCACGAAGACATCACATATAAATAAGTCTTATATGATGAGAAATGGTCAATTTGTCAGAAAAACCAATAGAAAACCTCTACATCAGTTCTAAAACAAATTGAAAAATCGAGCAGATTTGATTTCGTTTTTTTCGAGGGAGAAAAACTTCGACCAAGATCAAAAAGTTAACAGAAGAAATGACAGATGTTTACGTGTAGGCCCTTCTGAAGTTCCAAATGTTATGCATACGTAAGTTCTTACAACTGTCATGGAAGTAATGATGCCTCATTACTTCTTTCCACAAGGCCTTAGAGTTAACTCTGCTGCCTACATTGAGGTCCTGAAAATAAAGGCTTAGCCCTAGATAGACAGTGTATGCAATGAAAAGCCATAAGTGTTTCAGTAAGTCTCTGCACTATGAGACATGGCTCGAGTAACACAGGAATGGATGGTTGAAAATTTTCGTGATCACATTACTCTTAATATTTGGCCGCCTACCTCTCCAGATCTCAATCGATTGGACTGTTGCATATGGAGCGTCATTGAGAGAGAGGTCAATGAACACGCCCGTAATACCAAAGTAATGAACACGCCCGTAATGCCATAGTAAGAGTAATGTCCAGAATGTAAAAAGAACCACTTGAGTCGAGCATGTAGATGATTTAGATCTCATACAGTAACAGTTGCTGAAGCTGAAGGTGGCTTTATTGAATAACGTTACAGCAAAGATTTATTTTTATCCTCATTTTTTTCTAAATAATATTATTACCTGTTATTACATATCTGTTTTTTTTATAAACATAAACATTTCCTCAAATATTTTACGCATCCTGTATGTATATATATATATATATATATATATATATATTTATAGATTTTTTCTCTCCTTGTTTCTCTCCTTGTTTTTTCTGTGTCCCTTTCTGTAGAAGAGCGTAGGCTCGAAACGTAAAAGACTTTTTCTATTCCTGAGCGTTATACTAATACATCTGTTTGTTTAGTGTATACATATATACGTATATATGTATATATATATATGTATATATATATATATATATATATATATATATATATATTATATATATATATATCGTTGCTATTATGTTAAATTGTCGTATGTCCAAATTTGACCAAGTGCGTTTTTTTTTCAATATTTAAATTTTTATTGCAATAGCCTGTACTTTTGGTCAAACTGCCATATCTGGAGCTGCTTCACGTGCCATGATATGAAAATTGTGAAAGTGTAGTACAACGGTTTAGCGTTTTTTGAAAGCGTAGTAAGTCAAACATACACCAGTTTTGCAAAGATATTTCCGATTGAAAATATCATGCGTGCATGAAGTTACAATTTTATGCACCCAACAAAGTATTATTGCTAAGCTGGAACTGTTTCTACTGTAAAAAGAAATGGAATGGTGGAACTATTTTTTCGTTTTCTGGAAAAGCAACATTTTTGACTTACGACACTTTTGCATAATAGCAACGATAGATGTATATCCATATATGTGTGTGTGTGTTTATGTGTGTGTGTGTGTATGTGTTTGTGTCTACGTCTGTGTTTGTCCCTTACCATCGCTCGATAGCCGATATTAGTGTGTTTACGTCTCCGTAACTTAGCTGTTCGGCAAAAGAGAACGATAAAATAAGTACTAGGCTCACAAAGTATAAGTCTTGGGGTAGATTAGTTGGATAAAGGCGATGCTCCAGCATGGCTGCATTCAAATGACTGAAACAATTAGAAGAAGAAGAAAATATATATATAAATATATACAATATATATATATATATATAGGCGTAGGAGTGGCTGTGTGGTAAGTAGCTTCCTTACCAACCACATGATTCCGCATTCAGTCCCACGGCGTGGCACCTAGAGCATAGGTCTTCTACTATAGCCTCAGGCCGACCCAAGCCTTGTGATTGGATTTGGTAGACGGAAACTTAAAGAAGCCCGTCGTATATATTATATATATATATATATATATGTATATGTGTGTATATGTTTGTGTCTCTGTATTTGTGCCCACAACATCACTTGAGAACCGATGCTGATATGTTTACGTCCCCGTAACTTAGCGGTTCGGCAAAAGAGACCGATAAAGTACTAGGCTTACAAAGAATAATTCCTGGGGTTAATTTGCTCGGCTAAAGGCGGTGCTCCAACATGGTCACAGTCAAATGACTGAAACAAGTAAAAGAGTAAAAGAGTATATATATATATATATATCTATATACACACACACACACAAAGTAAGATAGGGGTTGGGTGTGTTTGTGGCGTTGTTAGCTAACTCCTCTTACATTGTTTTATCGATTTTGATGAAACTTGACACGTGAGTAGAATTCATGTCTGGAAACCTCATGGCATATTCAGATTGTTGAAAAATCCATAAGTCTGTTAAGTTCCTTCTGAATTCGATAAAATAGGCATATATATATATATGTGGTGTGTGTGGTGTGTGTGTGTGTGTGTGTGTGTGTGTGAGTGTGTGTGTGTGTGTGTTGTGTGTGTGTGTGTGTGTGTGTGCGTATGTGTGTGTGCCTGTGTTTTCGAGTGTGTGCACGTATGTATAAATGTATGTCTGTTTATACGTACATATATATATATATATGTATGTATATGCTTATACCCATACACATATACAAACACAGATACATACAGGTTCAAATCGCACAAAATATATCTGTAAAAAAATACGTATTTATCGTATGGACAGGTCATGTTTGCAAGCAATCTTCCGACTCCGTTCTTCAGCTGGCTTTAACAAAAGGAAATAGATGAGATTTGGGCATTTGACTTCGCAAGCAAAACGCAATTTCTGATTGGCCAGCGTTTAATGAATTCAAATCGAAAGACGAATCGAACAAATCTAAAATTAGAGTACCTCCAGGGACGACACACAGCAAATATATTATAGAATGACCACGATCACGTAATTCCTTCCACGCACATCATGTACCAAGTACACTCGCTATCTTACAAATAATACAAATCACATGGCACACATTTTATATAGAAGATAGAAGAGAAACAACGAAGCACAAAGCAAAGCAAAAGTGATGCAGTGTAGAAATACATTCCTACACCATCACGAAAAGAATACAATGTATAAGTATCGGTTTCAAATTTCTAGCACAAGGCCGGCAATTTCAAGAGAAGTGGGTGAGTCGATTACATCGACGTCAGTGTTAGACTGGTACTTTATCGTTCTCGAGACGATGAACCATAAAGTTGACCTCGGCGGAATTTGAAGTCAGATCGTACAGACAGGCGAAATATCGCTAAGCATTTTGCCCGACCTGCTAACGATTCTGCCAGCTCGCCGCCTTAAATGCTCGACAAATAACGGAATCTCGAAGAATTCATTTACACCTTATTTGAAGCTTCCTTGAAATTGTTCGAAAGCAAAGCAACAACCGTTTTTAACACAGGTATAAATGCAGAAAGTTGGGAGCAAATTTTGCTTGATTATATTGATTTCGTAGCTTTAGTAATATATTTTATTGACTCAAAATTGATAAAAACAAAGATGCTCTTAGCAAGATTAGAACCCGGAACCTAAATAGCCAGAAATATATACTGTAAATTATTTTGCCAGAGACTGCCCATGATTCCGACAAAAATAATATTACACACAACAAGAAAGACAACAACAACAATATCAACCTTATAATGTATTTTCCAATAGAGGAGGTGAGAGCGATCGATTTTTTTGTCTACATTCCATGATTATTGAAGAATATCGATATTTGTATGTATTTCATCGCTACGATCTACATACCACCATTCACTGTGATTGGTTCCAGTAATTGATGATACCTGATGGTATTACGCATTTATTCCATTGGTGAATGTGCCTCCTCATGTATATGGATTTTGATATCTATCTATCGATCTCTCTATCTATCTATCTATCGATCTATCTAACTATCTATATATATATATATATAATATATATATATATATATATATATTATATATATATATACATATATATGTATGTATATACCTGTGAATGTATATATATGTGTATATATATATATATATATATATATACGTATATATATACACACACACACATAAACACACACACACACATAAACACACACACACACACACACACACACACATATATATATAGTACGATTTTATGTTTCCGATCGTATCTCTAAACAGGTACAAGTGTACTCAGCAGAAAATATGGGCGGGCGTTTTTTCTGTTTCTATGTATAGCTCTTTCCTCTGGACGAATATTATACAATTTCCCTTGACCGCGAGTGGCCTGAACTCTTTACATGAACACCAACCTGTACATAACTCCATGTCCCTCTACATGGCCTTGCCTTTTGCTTTTTGAGCAAAAAATTAACTAACTTAACTTAACTAACTAACAAATTTCGCCATAGTCTCCATCGCTCAAAGCTGGCCGTACATCTGCATATGTATGCACAGGCCTTAACTAGATTTTTAGAGAGAACATACCTGTTACAATGCATGCAAGTCTTTCCTATTCGTGCCAATTTATCAAAAGGAAAGGGCGATACAGATTGGGCCGATACAGATTGGCACTAACGTCATCGTATGCGTTACAGTCAGCTGGAATAGATCCCAGAAGAGATCTCACCCGGTCCTGTTACTATTCCACCAATCATTCACATCGACGTTATACTACTTTTCTTGACCTCGGAAGGATTACAGTCAAAGTTGACTTCCCGGAGATAACGTTCGCTGGGATCAGACAAGTAAGAAAACATCCACAATTATTTTCTCATATTTCATTAGGAAACGTTGAACCCATAATTTTCTACGTTGTAGCTTCTGAGACTTCTGATACATAGCTGTTCAGGTATTCATTTTGCTTATATAGTTGCTATTTTGTGACTGCATATATACAAAGAATTCCGGAGACCTGTGACTGTAGATATGGTTGTGTACTTTGGATACAGAGACTAAAGGTGATTACCATGGAATGGGCACATCGTGTACAGCGAAAAAGGAGAGAAGTGTTATTCGAGAGACGTGTTATTAGAGGAGAAACATATTCTAGGAGAGACGTGTCATTTGAGAGTCATCTCGGTGAACAGAGGCCAATGTAGATTCGGTAGAAAAAGTAAAAGAAAGAAATTAACATATCTGCGAGGTAAACATTGAGATTGGTTTGTAAGTTTGTTCATGCGACAAAACGGCAGATTCGTTAGCACGCCAAACAAAATGCTTACGGTATTTCATCTGTCTTTACGTTCTGAGTTCAAATTCCAGCGAGATCAACATTGCCTTTGATCCCCTCGGGCTTGAATTAAGTACAAGTTCAGCACTGGCGGCAATGTAATCGACTAGCCCTTTTCCCAAAAATTTCATTCCTTGGAAGGATTAACAATGATGATTTAAGAAGATCAATAGAGAAAATTGATACTCCCTAACTATATATTAGAAACAATTCGAAAACCCATTTGAGCAGACATAATCTGAGTACAAACAAAATAATAGCATATTAGAAATTATTCCTCAAAAATAGGAATTGAGGAACCAATAAAGATTGGTATTTTGGGGACTAGCTCTGTTCATTTTCAGAACCTGATCTGAAGGATAAAATAAAATAACTGGTATTGATAATAGCCCGATCACCATCGGTTTTCAGTTGATCTAAAATAGATAAATAGATTTCAATTGGTCGTGGCAGTGAGTTTTCAGTTGCTTAAATTATCGGTTACCTGGTTGAACTTTCCAAAAACACGCGTAACCTTAAGGTAATCTTCGAGTGCAATCAACGTAATACAAAGTGTGACAATGCTGTACTTTTGAATGACTCTTTCACTCTTTTACTTGTTTCAGTCATTTTATTGTGGCCATTCTGGAGCAACGCCTTGTAGTCGAGCAAATCGACCCCAGGACTTATTCTTTGTTAGCCTAGTACTTATTCTATCGGTTTCTTTTGTCGAACCGCTAAGTTACGGGGACGTAAACACACCAGCATCAGTTGTCAAGTAATACTAGGTGGACAAACATATATACACACACATACATATATATACGACGGGCTTCTTTCAGTTTCCGTCTACCAAATCCATTCACAAGGCTTTGGTCGGTCCCAGGCTATAGTAGAAGACTTTTGCCCAAGGTGCCACACATTGGGACTGAACCCAGAACCATGTGGTTCGTAAGCAAGCTACTTACCACACAGCCACTCCTACGCCTGTTACGATCTATACTAAGGTCTTCCACACATTAAACAGTTTCTTAGCAGGATTAGAACCCAGAAATTAAATGACCGGAAATGAATACTGTAAATTATTTTGTCAGATACTGACTATGATTCCAACAGTAATAAAACTGGTTCCAAATTTTGACACGGGGCCAAAAATTCCGGGAATTGCTAGACTGGTACTTATTTTACCGATCCCGATAAAATATGTAGCTGACCCTAGGAAATTATAAAGAACACTTATCGGACATGCCACGTAATGAGATCGAACTCATGACTGCGAAGTGAACTTCTTAACTATCGACTATGCTGCATCCATCGCTTGACATGCACCGTGAAGCAGCATTGACGTTCAACAACCTTTCAATCAATCCAGACAAGTATCTAAATTGCTTCTAATTGGGAAAATAACAATAATGTCCTATAAATAAAAAAGGAAACAATCGGACGCGTGACCCAACGAATTGCCTCCGCATCGATTATCTTTTGTAACGTATTGAGACGGTTGCAATCGCAAATACGCCGTCGATTAGAGAACGGAAGTCTCTAAACTATAATATCTGTTAAGGCCTGATGTAATTTAAGTGGTCACAGCCAAGTTGCGTTTCACAATGCCACACTAGGAATCTCTGTCTCTTATTAGCTTTTGCCGAGCCTAAATCTCATGTTGTGTGTCTGTGCCCATAACATCAATGTAAATGAGCGGCTTTCATCGTGTATTTGAGTGTGGAAATCTTGAAAATATGTTTGATGAGGTCTGATAATGTCTGTTGTTCAGCGCAATAGCAATAAATAGTAATGCCGAGCCTTCGCTGAACAATAATAGCAGAGATGGATCACATATTATCCAACATATCGATCGAGCATATTCAACAGAAGAGTTTAATTACTACTCGTCTAAAATGATGTATGCCCAAGGTTTATGAAACTATTTGCTGATTTGTTAATAAGGAAGAAGTACTGGTCAATAAGTATGAAAGTGTGCAGCAACAACAATGGATAATAGGTTTTAATAAACCAGTTAGGAACATCTTATTAGGTCCTATATGACAGACACATCGAATTGCAAGCAAAAACGGAGACAAGTTCAGATATATCCTGATAATGTTACACCTCATCAGCGAAGAAGTGTATTACAATGGCTGCTAGGCCAGAGATCACTAAGTGAGGGATATAAAAACCTAGAACTAAACACACGATAAGCGTGATGACTCGGGCCAATAAATCACTAAATTAATTACATTCGCACTTAACAATTTCATTATCATGCAGAGCTCACCACTTGACCATTTCGCACCACCACCATCACCACCACCACCACCACCACCATTACCATCACATTCAGCATGACCACCCCCATCAACACCACTATCAACCACCAGCACCAGCATCACCACCGGCACCCGTACAAGCCGTTCATTAATTCATCAAGCCTGTCAATGTTCATTTACCCAATACGTTTATAGTTTTCAGTCACCTTGGTTCCAGCAATCACAGGTACAACGTTTCTACACTAAGCGCTAATAATTTGTCACCGTATTCAACCAAAGAAGGAACACACATTCTACTGCTTGACGCCATTCATTTTTCTGATTTAAGTCTAAGTGCTTTAAGTACAGTATTTATTTTTCCGGTCATCCTTGATGACATATATTCATTAAGCTAATCAATTAACTCTTTATTATAAATTTATCTCTGGTTAATGAACCTATAACAAATTCTCGCACAAAGTATATTAGCACCGACTTTACTGTTAATTCTTCATACAGAAGGACAACTTACCCTTTCGTTTGTTCAGGTAGATAAATGTACGTATGTACTTATGTATGCGTGATTGTGATGGTGTATGCGCTCTCTCGCGACTATGCAACTGTATTTGTCCAATGATATTTATGCAGTGTTTATCTATTTGCACCTGAGAAAGAAATTCTTCTCCCAGGCGAGATTGTTTTTGGTGTTGTTCGTTTGTCAGTTACTAAATTTAGGATTTTGTAGGAGCGGTTTTAATATTTTTCAACCACAAACGTTGCAACGGATCTCTATGGAAACACTCCTTTTGTTGTTTACAACCTAATTTACGCCCATATACATATACATACACACACCTGCACACCTATTGCAATCACACAACAAGAATACATACATACATAAATACATACATACATACATACATACATACATACATACATACATACATACATACATACATACATACATGCATGTATATATAAATATATATACACACACAAGTCTGCAAGCACACATAAATACATACACGCATACGTACAAGCATGCATGAGTGCATGCATACATAGATACGTATGCAGGTATACATACATGCATGCATCCATCCATCCATTCGTCCATCCATCCATCCATCCATACATACATACATACATACATATTCTTTATATATCTAAACCTATCTTTCTCTCCCTATCTATATATGTGTGGGATAAGTTGAATATACGTGAAAGAGAGAGAGAGAGACAGACAGACAGAGAAAGAGGGAGAGACACTTGCATGCGCAGTAAGGGAGAGTATGATATTATAGTAGTGAAAAAGATTCACTAAAAAGCAAGACAAAATTGAAAACAAGAAAAGTGAGAAAGCGTACGGAGTGAATAGGATTTTGAAGGTATGAAAGGAGAAAGGGTCAGGATTTTGGCTGAAGGATCTTTGAAGAAGGGTACGGAGAAGAAGGGAAGAAAAAGGAAATGCTAACTGAAAGCAAAATGTGCTAAAGCCACCGATGAAGCTTAACGAAATACAAAACTTGTGTACATAAAATAATAATAGGTGACGCGGTTGTTTATAGTTTGGAACCCAAGAAGAAAAGCAGATAAGCGACATATTATTCGGTATTTCTAGGAGAGTACAAAGGTGTGTTAGTAAATATCTATGTGGTAGCAAGCTGGAAATCAAGTGTATTTGTAGATTGTGCTTGTAAATATGCACGTGTATGTGCAAAGGAAAATCGTGAAGAAACAATTCGGCCGCTCGTTGGTCAATTAAAAAAAACATTTATCGGATATCGGACATACCAACTTCAGATTACTCAGCTGGTTTTTTTCTTTTTGTCTTTTTTTGTTAGAGTGGCTGTGTGGTAAGTAGCTTGCTTATCAGCCACTTGGTTCCGGGTTCAGTCCCACTGCGTGGCACCTTGGGCAAGTGTCTTCAACTATAGCCTCGGGCCGACCAAAGCCTTGTGAGTAAATTTGGTAGACAGTAACTGAAAGAAGCCCGTCGTATATATGTATATATGTATGTGTGTGTATATGTTTGTGTGTGTTTGCGTGTTTGTGTGTATGTGTTTGTCCCCCACCAACATCGCTTGACAACCGATGACGGTGTGTTTATGTCCCCGTAACTTAGTGGTTCGGCAATAGAACCGATAGAATAAGTACCAGGCTTACAAAGAATAAGTGCTGAGGGTCGATTTGCTCGACTAAAGGCGGTGCTCCAGCATGGCCACAGTCAAACGACTGAAACAAGTCAAAGAGTAAAAGAGAAAGTCATTTCCACGCTTTTGGCCGAATTCTTTCCGTTTGCAGCACTGTAAAAACCGATACGTTACTGACGAGTGGTTTGCGTCCGAAAATATACAGAATAAGAGTCAGAAATAAGTTGCTTTGAATCGCCGAACAACAACTGTTGAACACCCACACGCACACACTATTATCACCCATTAACATTACACACATTGCACTGTATCACGCCCAATAATTCACAAAATTCCACTAAAGAAATCCTACCCCATAACTTCGTGTTCAGTTCATACCAATTCTACAGCATTAGATTGTGTGGGTCTGTGCCCACAATGCCCTCGCAACATAGCGCCGGAAGTGTTCACACCACCCACGTTTTACACCGTTATTTATCGATAGGTATTATTATTATTATTATATTATTATTATTATTATTATTATTATTATTATTATTATTATTATTATTCAGTAGTTTTATTTTTATATCGTGCTTTCACTTCACTACCGAGCGCAGCTCTGTGTGCCTTAGGTATATGTTGTGATTTGTTGTGATGCTCTGATGGTTATTGTATGGAAAGTGTTCTGCGTAGGATGTGTGCAGTGCCCAGTAGTGCAATTTTCTGTATGTTATATGTGTGTTTGTAAGTCTTGGTGTTTTTGTTATATTATTATTATTATTATTATTATTATTATTATTATTATTATTATTATTATTATTATTGGGTGAGAGAGCAGTGAATGTCATAAAACTGACACTGGGATAAAATATACGAAGCCCAGTATACCCATCATGACTACCCGTGTGATAAGGGTACTCTAGGCACATGCATCACAACAATATGTGCGCGACATGGGGATCTCATATCAGGATAGACGGCACATAACCTTGCAGGTGAGGCCCAGTTAGAATTTTCTTCTGGTCGAGTAGCCCATCCCGCTCAAAAGGTCTCTGAATAAGAGTTGTTTAAGGATGTTGAACGAATCACCCATGTTTCCAGAGGTGAATTGTTCAGACGCCATAGAATCCCTCTCAACACATGGCTATGATGCTCCCCCACTACTTCTGCTCGTGGTCAGAGATGCACATATCATCAGTCACTAAGGGACATGCTCAACTGGTTAAGGTCAAACAACTGTCAAGTAAATATCTGCTATTGAGCAGAATACTTGCTGTAGCCCATCTTTTTTACCAAGACAAAACAATGTACATGATAACACTTCTAATCATCATCATTATTATTATTATTATTATTATTATTATTATTATTATTATTATTATTATTATTATTATCATTATTATTTATGGAGTTGCTGCTATTTCTAGCAGTCGAGAGTCCCTCATTGACAAGACCAAGGAGGGTTGAAACCACGTGATTTGGTGATCTCGGTACTGGAGGAAGCAGGGATATATCTCTCCGCTAGCAATATAAACAAGCGTACATTATGCACCAAAATCTTTCATGAGAGTTCCTCTCATGGTATCTATCACATTAAAGTATTTTGTTTCTTTTTAAACAGATCATCTACATTTAAGCGGGGTTAAACGCTGCCTCTCGGCATTAGTATTACCTCTATCGCTAACATATACTCTTATTGATATCTCCGACCTGCACTTACACATATACACGCATTCATACACGACCTATTCAAGTACTTGACTTGCCGACCACTCAAAATCTCATTAGAAACTACCCTCGCATTTGATTTCTATTCACTCGCATAAGCATTTCCACGCTTTGCCAGTTTCCCCATTTCATCTTCCTACACTTATCTCCATTACCTCCCTTAGCTCTCGCGCTACCGCGTACGACCAACCTCGCCATTTCTGCTCTATTCATTTCTAAGATGTTCTTTACCATCCAATCTCATTGAAATCAATATAGCATATTTAATTTTTTTAAACTTTTTTACTGTTGTTCCTGTCTTATGCATCCGCTTTTCTTGACAATTATTTACCGTCTGAAAGTTCGAACTGTTCTCCATTATTTTTCCCCATAGCGAAATCATAATTTGTACACTTGTGTGCTGAAAGTGTAGCCATTTCAGTTTTTGTGTTTTCTCGATTCTACTTGGACATTCCATTACCACATTGAGACAGTATACATTGAGTATCTTGGGAGTTTTATTTATAAATATTATCCTCTGTGTGTATGTGTATATCTGTGTATGAATACAGACAGAATGAAATAAAGAGAGACATTTCAAGTATTTCTGTTACTCAATGTAAAAGTAATTATATAGTATCTTGGCATCATGTAGTATATTTATTGATTTTAATTTCCAAGACTTAGTTTCTTTCAGCAGCTAACTGACGTCACATATTGTTCCATGAATTAAGTTATTTCTTTTCACTTTATATTTCTTCTTTTTTGAAAAATTATGAATATATTTCTTGAATGTATATTTATATGATTTCAGTTATTCTAAATATATAACGTGTTAACAAAAAAGATATTATGCAGAAATATTTCGATAAATCATGCCAATACATTATACGTTCCCAGTAGCTTCATCAGTCTGATACTAACGAATAGCTTAACTGTTATGTAATAACATTTTTAATGTAGCTGAAGTGTAGGCTACCAGACTTAATGTAGTTATGCCACAATATATGGAGTTGAAAACAGGTTTTTTTAAGCAGTTGCAATTATGACCAAGTTGAGGAGAAAACTCATTACAAAGATTAATGAAAAAGAATCATAAAAGTTACGGAGATGTACTTGCATAGCGAGTTACTTGATCTGAGATTGTGTGCTGGAACGAAACAATTGCAGCGTGGAAGGTGTTTATAAGCCATTTAAGAAACACACAAAACCATTAGGTTCACTTCAACATTTAAATTTAATTTGTCAAAATATTTTCGTCGCTTTGAGACCGCGACCTGTTCACTGACACGAAATTTTGTCAGTGAACAGGTCGCGGTCTCAAAGCGACGAAAATATTTTGACAAATTAAATTTAAATGTTGAAGTGAACCTAATGGTTTTGTGTGTTTCTTAAATGGCTTATAAACACCTTCCACGCTGCAATCATAAAAGTGAAAGGGGAAAGATCTCGTT
>NW_021835097.1:0-10000 GCF_006345805.1 Octopus sinensis | reverse complement strand
ATGCTCAAATATGTATGTATTATATACGTAAATATATATAACATTTATCTTTTAGTTATTTCAATCATTTACAAACACACACACACACACACACACACACACGTCAGGATTCTTTCAGTTTCTGTCTGCCAAATCCACTCAGAAGGCTTTTATCGGGCCGAGGCTACAGTAGAAATCGCTTGGCCAAGGTTTCACGCAGTAGGCCTGGTGCATCCAGTGCACATTGTGGCTGGGAAAATATATTCTTACTCCACAGCCACTGCTGCGCCTAGCCGGAATTTGAGAGATACAGAGTTCAAATCTCCGTAACAGCTACTGACAACGTTTCCCGTTTGTAGGGGGTATTTTACCCGATTTTCTGAATCTGCTTTCACAGCTACTCACTTGCATTCGAAATGTTCTTACTTTCTAAAGGGACACACACTAACGAACGCACACACACAAACACACACACATACACACACACACACAAACACACACACACACACAAGCACGTACACACACACACGCATATATACATATTCATATGTAGATAGATAGGTAGATAGATAGATAGATAGATAGATATAGATAGATAGATAGATAGATAGATAGATAGATAGGTAGATAGATAGATAGATAGATAGATAGATAGATAGATAGATAGATAGATAGATAGATAGATAGATAGATAGATAGATAGATAGATAGATAGACAGAAATGGTGAGACATTGACAACGATTGATCAATAGTTAAATTGAATGACAAAAGCCATTCTTATGCGATGAAGAACCATCAGGTTGTAGGGTCCTGTCCATTGCTTGTTATCTTCAAATCTCTTCAACTACAGACTCAGGATCAGAAATATGGTGACAATTAGACTTTGATTAATGGACAATATATGGAAGTCTGCCTTATCCCAATTTAATTATCGATGTAACATAATTACTAGAGTGCAATATGATTATCAAAATGCTTTGAGGGTGGGGCAGTCGGGAGCGTGAAAACAAAGAAGAATATTAACATACACATGCAACCACATACATATCTACAATAGCATACACATATATACATAGACAAATACGATGATGAAAAATATACACACACAGACACACACACAGATACATACACATTCATGGACATAAACGCACACAAACACAGCAAACACAAAGATACGTGTCTGCAAAATCAAATTTAAGCAAGTACAAAGAGCCACCATATAAAGTCCTTTTGTTCTGAATGGTGGTTTAATAATTGGTAATGATAATAATAATAATAATAATAATAATAATAATAATAATAATAATAATAATAATAATAATAATAATAATAATAATAATAATAAGAAGAAGAAGAAGAAGAAGAAGAAGAAGAAGAATGTGTCGCATTTAATTGCTGAATAAATATATGTAAAACTCATATATGCATAATTACAAGTACGGCCCTTAGCTGAGATCAAAGCGTAGTATGTATGTATGTATGTATGGATGTATGTATGTATATACATACGTCTCTCTCTCTCTCTCTCTATATATATATATATATATATATATATATATTTACAAATGTCTATATAAGTATACATATATATATTTATATAAATATATATATGTATGTATGTATATACATGTATATGTATATTTGTATGTGCATATATATATATATATATATATATATGTACTTATATATTTGTCTGAGAGTGTGTGTATATATGTGTGTGTGTGTGTGTCTGTGTACTTGTTTTAGTCATATGACTGTGGCCATGTTGAAGCACTACCTTTAGTCGAACAAATCGACCCCAGGACTTCTTCTATCAGTTACTTTTTGCCGAACTGCTAGGTTACGGGAACTTAAACGCACCAACATCGGTTGTCAGGCAATGTAGATGGGACAAACACAGACACAAATAACAAATACATACACGTATGTATGTAGGTATATATATATACCTATATATACATACATATATATATAATATATATATATATATATATATATATTATATATATATATATATATATATATATGATATATATATATGTATATATATATATATATATATATATATATATACTATATATATATATTATATATATATATATATATATATATATATATATATGTATATATATATATATATATATATGTATATATATATATTATATATATATATATATATATATATATATATATATATATACCTATATATACATATATATATATATATATATATACTATATATACATATATATACATATATATACATATATATACATATATATACATATATATACATATATATACATATATATACATATATATACATATATATACATATATATACATATATATACATATATATATATATTATATATATATATATATATATATATATATATATATATAATATATATATATATGTTTAGCTAGAAGGATTTGCACCATAATATCAGACACAAACACCCGACACACACGTCTCCAGGAACTTAGAACCACACTCACAAATAGAAACTATCCACAGCCCCTAATAGACAGTGCAATCCAACGGGTACTTAAATTAAGTATAGAAGACCTGAGACAAACAAAACCAAAAAAGAAAGAACAATTAAAAACCCTTCCCTACATCTCTACACACAACCCACTCAACAATGAGGCCTTCAACACCATACTACAAAGCACAGCCCTACTAAAGGAGACCAAAAGATGAACCGGATCCTCGAAACACACACCATCATTAAAAGTAAACGGCAACCAAAATCCTTGAAAAGGATTTTAACCCAAGCTACACTGCACTCAACATCAACCACAAAACCAGCAGTTAGAAAATGTGGAAGGCCCAACTGCGGAATCTGTGTCATCTTGAAAGAAGGATCAGAATTTATACTGGAACAAGGCCACCAGTTCACCATTAGAACAAACTTCACCTGCGCATCAGAAAACTTACTTTACGTCATAACATGCGCAGGCTGCAATAGGCAGTATATAGGCCATACAAAAAATAGCTTACGTAACAGGATGGCGGTGCATAAATCACAAATTAGAAACCCTGATTACCGCAAAATACCGGTCAGCGGACACATAGATAGATGTGCTGGAAATGTAAATCCGAAATTTACAACTAACCCGCTCTATAAATTCAGTGACAACGCAACCTTCACACACACGCCAAAATAAAGAACTATATTTCATAAAAAAATTTAGACCAAGTTTAAACACCCTGGGCCAGGAATACTAAAACAAAAGATAAGTCCTCCGAAAAGGAGAACCAAATTTCACCACGGCCGCTACTTCAAGCAGACACTCACTCTGACGGAAATATGACTTAGTAAAAAGGGAAAAAAATTCTTTCGTGCAAATCTGACCCTGATACATACGATACAGCTAAGGGTCAGACCCGATTCTGATTGGTCAACAAGTTGATGACGTCTAGCTCTGCTAGAATGGACAGGATACAAACAGGGGACAGTCATTAGTCAGAATATTGATGACGTCCTTTTCTGCTTGAATAGTCACCTAACAAGTACAGACAGGGGGCAGATCTAATGTAGCTATAAGTCGTGATTGGGCAGAATCTGGATGACGTCCCGCTATGCTTGACTAACGAAGCGACTGGTCAAGACAGGAAGCAAACTAGAGGGAGTTATAATGCAGCGATTGGTCAAAATAATGATGACGTCCCGTTCCACTTGATTAAAGCCACCTAACGAAACGATTGGTCAAAACATTGATGACGTCACGCTACGCTAGATTGACCACCTAACAGGCATTATAAAACCGAGCATTTCACAAAAACCCACTAGAACCACCCAGCGAACTTCCACCATAGGTCATCACAATTGCTTAAGGTAAAAATGAATTCCTCGCTCTTTCGGAAACATCAATCTTCTGTATTGACCGCTTCCACCACTTTGATCTGTTTTTTTTTATTGAATACGTATCGCCACCGTGGGCCACTGCATCGAACACTTTGAACATATACTTCAAACTATATATCAAATATACATGAAATATATCAACTATACATGAACTCTAAGATGTCTGACTCCGTTGTGTATTATAAATGAATTTCTTGTGTTTGACGGCATGAGCTGTCTCTTTTTATATATAACTTTTTTTGATAAGGTTCATTTCAGGAACTGAAACATGTTATAATGTATATATAAAAATTAAAATTGTATAATACAGCAGCATTTTCGAACTTCATTTTTTACAAATATATATATATATATATATATATATATATATATATATGTATGTATTTTTATTTTCGGAATGGTCATATTGCCAGTTTAGCCATAAAACACACGCACTATATATTGGTGTTATTTGCCTTCAGTGATATTTATTTTTTACATAAATCTTAATCTTATTTCGGACAAGTTCTTTCGTCACACTCCTGTGACTGCATCAGTGGTCCTTGTTTTCTTCTCACTTACTTGTGTCTCTCCTTACTAACCGTCAGCCATTTTGTATTTCTATTGTATGTCTCATTTGCGCATGCTTATATCTCTATGTGCGTCTATGTTTATTTAGTGTTTGTGGGGGGGATGCCTGTAATATTTGTATCTTCTGGTTATATACATTCTTGTAATTTGTATTTTGTTTTTGTTGTTGTTGCTTTTGTTCTAATTTTGTTCATGTGTTTACATCTACCCATTATATCATTACATATGCTTGTATGTATGTATAACAACAATATTAGCAATAATAATAATAATCTAATCGAAAAAAAAAAAAAAATAAATATATATATATATATATATATATATATATATATATATATATATACATATATACACACATATATACACATATACATATATATTATATATATATATATAACACCCATATATAATATATAGTTATTCATTTCTATTTCTTTAATTATCTGTGTATTTATTATGTTTGCAGGATCCACTATCGTCATATATTGTGGTGTGTGCTATTGCTCCATTCTAGTTTTCTATTCAGGCTAGGTTTATTTTCTATTATATTGTAGCTTCTGTAATTTGTCTAATTGTTGCATCTGTTCTATGTGTGGACAATATCTTAATCTCTATGTTATTGATTGATCCCCCGTGTTCTTGTTCGGCGTGTTGGTACAGAATCGATGAGCTTTTACCTTCCTGAGTTGTCTCCAATGTCATTCACCCGCTCTCCAATGCTTCTTGCTGTTTCCCTACGTATGTTACTGTCTTGTTACTGCATCGTCCCTCTATACATCTTATACTATAGACCACATTTCTGGCTTTACAGTTGTTTGTGGGCTAAATCTACATACAGTGCAATAGTTATCCGTACAGAGAGTTCTACTAAAAGGATAGGTTCTACCAATTATAGATCTGATAGGGTTGCCTGGCTTTTCACAACCTTAATTCTTAGTTTAAGTTTATCTACGGTCCTTCTAAAGCGGTACGCCAGTTCACCTCCAGGGGTGGTGTCAACGAACATGACACTCTGGTATTTATGGCTATCATACCAAGAGTTGGCCTTCCCTATTTTCTTTTTGTCCTTTCTATAGTGTTCCATGACTTGTTCCTATAGAGTGGGCAAATCCCATTCCTATCATTACATAATATATTATCAAATTTCTTCATGGCTCCTTTGTATACTCTGATCCTTTCTTTATGGCTGTAACCTGAGAACTGCATGCGGTGAATGAAATACTGTATGTGTCTCTTTAATTCTGTAGGCTCGCACATGCGTGACACATTTCTCATTATTCTGACGAGGTCTGCCATCAAAATATTGAATTTGGCATTGCCCGCAATGGCTGAGTTCCGGTGGATCAGGTTTTGAGGCCATAGGTTTTGCATAGAATGAATGAATATTTGGGTTTTATTTTTCACAATTTCTAGCCAGAGTTCAGTGTCTAGTACTGGTAGTCTATGGTTGGGGTGTTTAGTGGGGTAGTTTATTGTGACCTTAATACTCTGGTGGATGGAGTTAGCTAAATAAACATAGACGCACATAGAGATATAAGCATGCGCAAATGAAGACATACAACAGAAATACAAAATGGCTGACGGTTAGTAAGGAGAGACACAAGTAAGTGAGAAGAAAACAAAGGACCACTGATGCGGTCACAGGAGTGTGACGAAAGAACTTTGGCCGAAATAAGATTAAGATTTATGTAAAAAATAAATATCACTGAAGCAAAATAACACCAAATATATAGTGCGTGTGTTTTTTATTGGTTAAACTGGCAATATGACCATTCCGAAATATAACATATCTGTTTCAACACACGACTTCACATAAAAAATCTTGCACAACAAATATTTAAACGTATATATATATATATATATATATTATATATATATATATATATATATATATATTATATATATGTATATATACGTACTATACATACTAATCATACTAATACATACACCAACCCCATACATACGCACGTCCAGACCAATCCTACGCACTAATACTCTCTCATACACACAACACACACACACACACACCCTTATACATACTAATACATACACCAACCCTATACATACACACATCCAGACCCCTCCCACGCACTTTTAGCTGGTCCCTCAAACCTTTTATCAACCCTATTATCTCCCCTTATTTCGCTTCTCGCGTCTCATGTTTGATCTTTGACCTCTGCCGAATCACATCGCCATGTTGATTCGTTAGCTACTGCACGCATTTTTTTTCTCTCCTACTTTCTGTGTTTTTCTCTCTCTGTGTGTCTTTCTGTGAAGAGCGCAGGCTCGAAACGTTAAAGACTTGTTTTATTATATTTCCTGAGCGCCATACTATACAATTGTTCGTGTTGTTTCCACCTGCCTTCGTCTTTTGTTTATTTTCATAAAGCTTCCCGTATATATATATATATATATATATATATATATATATATATATCATACATACATACATATATATATATATATATATATATATACATATATATATAATTATATATATATCATATATATTCTATATATATATATATATATATATATATATAATATTATATATATATATATATATATATATATATATAATATATATATATATAAAGGCGGTGAGCTGGCAGAAACGTTAGCACGCGCCGGGCGAAATGCGTAGCCGTATTTCGTCTGCCGTTACGTGTTCTGAGTTCAAATTCTGCCGAGGTCGACTTTGCCTTTCATCCTTTCGGGGTCGATAAATAAAGTACCAGTTACGCACTGCGGTCGATGTAATCGACTTAATCCCTTTGTCTGTCCTTGCTTGTCCCCTCTATGTTTAGCCCCTTGTGGGCAGTAAAGAAATATATATATACATATATACGACGGGCTTCTTTCAGTTTCCGTCTACCAAATCCACTCACAAGGATTCGGTCGCTCCCAGGCAATAGTAGAAGCCACTTGCCCAAGGTACCACGCATCGGGACTGAATTCGTGACTGGGAAGCAAGCCTCTTGCCACACAACCACTCCTGCGCTCCCACACTGCCACATATAGTGTATGTATTTAGTGAGAAAAAGAGGGAGATTGAGATACTAATGGACATATACGCAAACACAGAAATACACGTACATACATATATATATACTAGCAGTATCGCCCGGCGTTGCTTGGGTTTGTAAGGGAAATAACTATATAAGCATTTTTAGAGAGTTACTTCCCTTATAGATGCCAATTCGGGCTTTCTTAGCCATTTCTGTTTTGGTGTCTTCAAGCCATGAAGTCGTTGTTCTAAAAGAACGCTGGTCTCCTTGACAACGCTTTACGACGTTGATTTCCTTACACCTCCCTTTCCCACAGCTTCACGAGGGAGGGAAAGAAGGGGGAGAAGCAAACAGGTGCAGGTTGACCATTGACGCCAACTCCGCCGCCATCGACACACGAAAATTATCCATTAAAATGGAATAAAAAATGATGTTAAATTATTTTTAAAATCGTAGACTCATCGTAGACGCGCGCTAATAGCCAGACGGGCTTGATATTAATCACGACTATAAGATACCCGAATTTGGTTAAACTGCACCGCAAAATGTGGGAGTAGTTAGGAATCTAAATCGAAGGGGACAGACACTCACACAACTACAGTTTTATATATATAGATATAGATACGCATATTCGTGTGTGTTTGAGAAGAGAGAGAGAGAGAGAGAGAGGGAATGAAAGAGAGAAAGAGACAGAGACAGAGAAAAAGAGAGAATGAGACAGAGAGAGACAGATTGAGATAAATTTAATTGCACAAACACACACACACACATAGACACACACACACACACACAGATTTAGCTACAAACATTTATTGATTCCACCCTTCTCTTACGTCTTCACCCTCGTTGACATCAATGCTCTCTCTTTTCTCTGCTCTCATATTCACCCAATAAACATGTCACCGCTGCAGAAAATGAATTTTTCGCAATGTCCAACTCTCGACATCGGTTAGTTTCATCCCTGCAATGCAATCCAGATTTAGATAAACATTGATACAGTCCCCGCTGATGTTGTCAACTCACCAACAATTGCTATTCAAAGAATCTCACAGATGAAATTTCATCTTGACCAACAAAGGATTCAGTCCTTGCCCAACTGTTTGTCTCAAACCTAAAGACGCCCTTATCCTAAACAATCGGGGTGTCCGGAAAGTTCGTGCCGATTTTTAAAGGAAAGAAAAAGGTCAATAAAAACTTGCCATTACATTTTTAACCAACCAAATATGAAACATTTTGTTACACAATGCGTCTCCATATTTCCTTTAACTTGAAAATACCCTCTTCCCAGAATTGAGGTGGTTTCATGGCAAAGAATTAATGCAAGGAATTGAAAATTTTACCATTAAGACTATTCTGCAGAGACCTGAATAAGTGGAAATCCGAAGGAGCAATATCTGTTGAATATGAAGGGTGGGGGTAACACATCCCATCCGAGCTGCAGCAATTTTTGTCTGGTTCCCAAAGTATCAACTGCCGAAAACGAACTTTCTTATCTTCCATTTTAAAGGGTTACAGAATTAACACAGGTTATAGGAACATAAACATTCTTCCACGAAAAGATAGCTTAAACTGTGCTCTAAATGAATGTGTAGTCAAATCCTATTTTAGGGACTCAACCATAATCTAAAATAAGTCGAAAGGTAAGCTACTATAAATCGGCAAGAACTTTCCGGACAACTCAATACTTTGACTTGTAGTACAAGCGGAGGGAGTCATTGTTTCTCACACGTGTGTGTATATATATTTGTGAATATTCAGTGATTTTATCTTTTATCTTTTTCTTGTTTCGGCCATGCTGGAACATCACCTTGAATAATTTTCAGTCGAAGGAATTGACCCCAGTACATTTTTTTAAAGCCTGGTATTTACGCTAAGTTACGGGGAAGTAATCACACCAACACCGACTTTCAATGGAGTTGGGGGATAAACACACACACACACACGATGGCCTTCTTTCAGTTTCCGTCTACAAAACCACTGCCATAGTTTTGGTCAGCCCGAGGCTATGATAGAAGACACATGTCCAAGGTGCCATGCAGTGGGACTGAGCCCGGAAAGCTTCTAACCACTCAGCCATGCTTCAATTACGTTGGTTTTTATGCATGTATTTTTTTGTAATTATTCTTTTATGCTTTCATTTACAATTTTTTAAAATTTGCATCCCTATTTAATTGGAAAAAGGTGTTTTTTTTTACATTTCATGTTATTATACACCCCCTGTTTGATGTTCTTTGTATCATATTGTACTGTCTGTTTCGAGCACTTGCGGCTAATCATCATCATCACCACTTTCATCATCATCATCACCATCATCACCATCATCATCATCATCATCATCGTCATCATCATCATCATCATCATCACCAAGATCATTATGTATGTACGCCGAAGAAAAACAGTTGGGGAAACGATTACTTGATCTTGGCGATTAGGGTAATCTTGGTTGGTTGTGATTTATGATTATTTCTTGGGGGTGATTCTCTCTAACCAAGAGAATCGTTGACTGTAAACTCTGGTGTGACTGTCCGAGATGCAGGCAAGGTGACGAAACTGCATCGCTTGCTCCC
>NW_021835096.1:37500-43316 GCF_006345805.1 Octopus sinensis | reverse complement strand
CATGCACACACACACACACACACACACACACACACACACACACATACATACAGACACACAAACATATATACACACATATACATACATAGACAGTGTGAGCTATGCACACATATACATACATATATAGACAGTGCAAGCTATACACACATATACATACATATATATACGGTGCAAACTATACACACATATACATACATATATATACGGTACAAACTATACACACACATACATACAGACACACAAGCATATATACACACATATACATACATATATAGAGAGTGCAAGCTATACACACATATACATACATATATATACGGTGCAAACTATACACACATATACATACATATATAGACGGTGCAAGCTATACACACATACATACATATATAGACAGTGCAAGCTATACACACATATACATACATATATAGACAGTGCGAGCTATACACACATATACATACATATATAGACAGTGCAAGCTATACACACATATACATACATATATATACAGTACAAACTATACACACACATACATACAGACACACAAGCATATATACACACATATACATACATATATAGACAGTGCAAGCTATACACACATATACATACATATATATACGGTACAAACTATACACACACATACATACAGACACACAAGCATATATACACACATATACATACATATATAGACAGTGCAAGCTATACACACATATACATACATATATAGACAGTGCGAGCTATGCACACATATACATACATATATAGACAGTGCAAGCTATACACACATATACATACATATATATACGGTGCAAACTATACACACATATACATACATATATATACGGTACAAACTATACACACACATACATACAGACACACAAGCATATATACACACATATACATACATATATAGACAGTGCAAGCTATACACACATATACATACATATATATACGGTGCAAACTATACACACATATACATACATATATAGACGGTGCAAGCTATACACACATATACATACATATATAGACAGTGCAAGCTCTACACACATATAATACATATATATATACGGTGCGAGCTATAAATATGCCTGGCTGATGAGAAAATAAAAGTGAACGTGACTCAAGTCACCAAAGTCAGAAGAAATAAGAATTTTATAAAATAAATATAAAATGCAAAATGAAAAAAAAGGGGAAAAGATGGAAGGAAGAAATCAGAAATGAACACTATTTTGATAAGGATGAATCATGGCTTAGAAAACATAGCAAGGATATTAGATAATGTTTGTCTGCGATATCCATGTGATATCTTCTGGATAATTCCACATGCACACGCGCGTGTGCAAAGAGAGGAGTCACTATCGCTTTTTTGAAAATTATTTGACAATTACCTTTCGGCTGATGTTGTTGTCATTGTTGTTGTTGTTGTGTTGTTGTTTACTGTTGCTTTGTGCAGTTTTGTGTGGTGGAGTGGGGGGTTGGCGGGTGGGGCAGTGAAGGAAAGACGGAGGTGGCGAGAAAAAAGAGAGAGAGAGAGAGAGAGAGAGAGAGGAGGTGAGATAATGCACATTTAAAAATGCTATGGATGAAGAATAGAGACTGAGTGAAGGTTTTATACACACTCACACACACATATCTGTATATATGTGTGTGTGTGTTTGTGTGTGTGTACACACACACATATATATATATATATATATATATATATATATTTTTGTGTTGTGTGTATTCAGTATACATACATGTATATATTTATATATATGTGTATATATATATATATATATATATATTATATATATATACATATATGCATAATATATATATATACATATATGCATATATATATATACATATATGCATATATATGTATATATATATGCATATATATGTATATATATATATGCATATATATGTATATATATATGCATATATATGTATATATATATATGCATATATATGTATATATATATGCATGTATGTATATATATATATACACACATATATGCATATATATGTATGTATGTATATTCATGTATACATAAATGCATGTATTTATATTATTATATACATATATACATACATATATATATACATGATATATACATACATATATAAATATATATATATATATATATATATATAATAACACATATATGCATATATATGTATATATATATATATACACACACATATACATACATGCACACATGCTTACACAAGCAATCACACACATGCATGAGCACATGAGAGATAATTGAGATGAAAGAAAGGTGCGAGAGGCACGCCATGACCACCACCACCAACTTCACCACCACCACCACCGCCACGAGCAACTGTGGTGGCGGCGGTGGTGGTGAGAAGGAGGGGGCAGCAAGAAAACATACAAGAAATTCAGGAGACAGTGGTGGTGGTTGGGGGGGGTGTAGATGTAAGAAGGTAGAGCTCGGTGATGGGGGCGGGGGTTGGGGTGGCGAGTTGCGTTGGGAGAGGGGGATGTGGAAGGAGGAAGGAACAGTAGAAGGGAGAGAGAGAGAGAGAGAGAGAGAGAGAGAGAGAGAGAATGAATAAAATAAGGAGCAGGGGAGGTGTCCTGTGTAATGATCTAAAGAACGGTAAAGAAGCGGGGGGGGGGCGAACCAGGTGAATAGTGAAAGGAACATGATGGGTGTTTGTGGGGTGGGGGTGGGGAGTTTGTGGGGGTGGGTAGGGGGGGGGGTAGAATGCAGGAAGAAAAAAGAAAGGAAAGGAAATAAAAGTGGCGACAGGAGGCGAGAGGACGGGGCAGTTGGATGTGGAGCGAGGGCGGGGGGGTGGGGGGTTGCTGGGGAGTGGCGGGAGGGCGGCGGAGCTGGGGATTGGTGTTTTATAAATAGGAAAGGAATGTTTAAAGTCATGCCTTCAGGAAAGCAAGCAACACCAGCGCCATCATCGCCCTCGTCCCCCTTATCACCATCATCATCATCCTCATCATTATTGCCACCACTATCATCATCAGCATCATCATCATAATCATCATCATCATCATTATAATCCCCATAATCATCATAATCATCAAATCATTGAGAAAATTACCATCTTCAGCATAATGACGCTGATGATGATGAGGAGGAGGATGAAGATGATGATGAGGAGGATGATCGTGTTCATTATCGTCATCATCGTTATCAATAAATCAAGAAAATTTACCCTCTTCAACACGATCCTGATGATAATTACAAGGATGATAACGATGATGATGACAAATATTATCATCACCTTCATCATCATCATTGCCACCATCATCGTAACCATCACCACTTTTACCACCGTTACCATCATCCTCACCATCCTCACCGTCATCTTCAGTAGTTTATCAGTTCACCAATGTGATTATTGTTAAGATGTATTTGTCATCCATTTTTTGTTGTTCCTTGATTTACTCTCACCGTTTTTTAAAAATTATTCCATTGCTTTCATATTGTTGTTTGTTTGAGATTCTTATCTGTCAAAACGTGCACGGATTTGTAACATTACCTCAAGCATATACGTACACATACTCACACACACAAACATGTGTGTGTGTGTGTGTGTGTGTACATATATATATATATGGCAGAAACGTCAGCATGCCCAACGAAATGCTTAGCGGTATTTCGTCTGCCGTTACGTTCTGAGTTCAAATTCTGCCGAGGTCGACTTTGCCTTTCATCCTTTCGGGGTCGATAAATTAAGTATCAGTTACGCACTGGGGTCGATATAATCGACTTAATCCATTTGTCTGTTCTTGTTTGTCCTCTCTGTGTTTAGCCCCTTGTGGGTAGTAAAGAAATATATATATATATATATATATATTTAAAAATTGAGGGAGATAAATTAATATTAATTTTAATATCAATTTAAAACCAGTAGTCCAGCATTCAAAAATCTGAGGAGTCAGAGAAAATTCAATATATGTGTATATTCGCAGGCTGGCCTGCTAGGTAGCCGGCCAGAATGCTAGAAAAAGATCATCAACGATCAAACTACAAGGGAAATTCTCTAGAGGAAGAATTCAGCGAACACCAGAACCAACTTTGGCGGGCATGACATCTGTTATTTATATAATTTTTCATATGTCATGCCCGCCAAAGTTGGTTCTGGTGTTCGCTGAATTCTTCCTCTAGAGAATTCCCTTGTAGTTTGATCGTTGATGATCTTTTTCTAGCATTCTGGCCGGCTACCTAGCAGGCCAGCCCTGCCAATATACATATATATATGTATATATATATATATATATATATCTGTAAAATAACATGTGACAATTATTCGGTAGCCAAGATAAAACTCTGAGTTCCAGATGCTGGAGTGGAAATCCACAACACCATCTCTTCAGTTATCTGGCCATCTCTCTCTCTCTTTCTCTCTCTCTATATATATAATCATCATCCTCATCATCATCATTTAGCGTCCGCTTTCCATGCTAGCATGGGTTGGACAGTTCAACTGGGGTCTGGGAGGCCAGAAGGCTGCACCAGGCTCCGGTCTGATCTGGCAGTGTTCCTACAGCTGGATGCCCCTCCTAACGCTAACCACTCCGTGAGTGTAGTGGGTGCTTTTTGCCAGACGAGGCTGGCAAACGGCCACGATCGGATGGTGCTTTTTACGTGCCACACGAGGCTGGCAACGGCCACAATCGGATGGTGCTTTTTACATGCCACCGGCATGGAGGCCACTTGGGGATATATATCTGTAAAATAATATGTGACAATTATTCGGTAGCCAAGATAAAACTCTGAGTTTCGGATGCCAGAGTGGAAATCCACAACACCATCTCTTCGGTTATCTGGCCATCTCTCTCTTTCTCTCTCTCTCTCTATATATGTATATATATCTATATATATATGCATATATATATGTATATTTATGTGTATGATATATATAAAAAGAAAAAAGAAAATATATATATAGTAGAAATATGTTACGAAAAGAAAATATAAAATACACGTGGAAATGTAAGGGTAAAATATGAAAAATCAACGAAAATGCATATTGCAAGTAGAAAAAGGCTATTTATGACAGGTAGCGACAAATATATACATTTAGATTGACTGAGGTAGTAATACGAGTCATAAAAGTCATTATTATGAGATGATTAAAAGATGATAATAAAGTAAGAGAACAAAGCGAACCAATGGTTTACGCGAAGGCTATTCATCGTTTCATATATTCATATATGAATATATATCACCGTGATCACCATGACCGACCAGGCTATCAGATGTTGCTACACATCGCTGGTCACAATGCGCTTCGCATTGTTATAGCCTTCAAATGACGGCATGACGCTGGCTAAGCGAGCAGGCCAACAGAAGAAAGAGTGAGAAAAAGTTGTGGTGAAAGAGTACAGCAGGGATCACCACCACCCCCTGCTGGAGTCTCGTGGAGCTTCAGGTGTTTTCGCTCAATAAACACTCACAACGCCCGGTCTGGGAATCGAAACCACGATCCTACAACCGCGAGTCCGCTGCCCTAACCACTGGGCCATTGCGCCTCCACATATATATATATAAATATATGAATATGTGTGTGTGTCTTTGTGCCTATATTTGTTCCCCACTATCACTTGACAACCAGTGTTGATCTGTTTACATCCCCATGACATAGTGGTTCAGCAAAAAGGTGGTGATAGAACAAGTGCCCGGCTTAACAAAAGGTAAGAAGTGAGTTTGCTTCTTTCAACTAAAATTTCTTCAAGGCATTGACCCAGCATGGCAGCAGATTAATGAATGAAGCAAATAAAAGATACGTGAGCGTGTATGTATATGTGTGTGTATGTATACATGAATGCACACCCTATTCGTTTAATT